>NC_141001.1:47668300-47782714 GCF_052327205.1 Somniosus microcephalus | reverse complement strand
TGCACTGTACGGTAGTGAAGTATGGGGCCCGCTAAATCACCAAAGCTACACTAAATGGGAAAAACATACAATAGAAGCCCTACATGCAGAATTCTGCCGAAGCATCCTTCGCACCCAAAGAAAAACGCCAACAAATGCATGCAGAGCCGAACTAGGCAGATACCCACTGATAATAAACATCCAAAAACGAGCACTAAACTTCCTAAATCACCTCAAATCTAGCTCCCCAGACACCCTTCATTTCAAAGCCTTTCAGACCCAAGAGCTAAACCCAGAAAAGAGTCCCCTGAGTCAGCTGCTACGGAAACTAAGTACTCAGCCGGACCCTGACCAGCCCCAGACCAACACAGCCGTCCAAACACCAATCCGAGTGAACCAAATCATTAAAAAATGCAAAGAAACCTACCTGGAACATTGGAACAAAATAACCGAAAACCAAAGCAGATTAGAATGTTACCGGGCCCTAAAAAGAGAATATAAACTGGCAGACTACCTCACGACCATCAGAGACACAAAACAGAGACAGACCCTCACCAGGTACAGGACTAAGCGACCACCAACTTGAAATTGAAAAAGGCAGATACAAGAAATCCTGGCAGCCTAGAGAGAATAGAATATGCGATCAATGTCCTGGCTGCGAGGTTGAAACAGAAATGCATTTCCTCCTAAAATGCGAAAAATTCAACACATCAAGAAACATA
This sequence comes from Somniosus microcephalus, assembly GCF_052327205.1. NCBI lineage: Eukaryota > Metazoa > Chordata > Chondrichthyes > Squaliformes > Somniosidae > Somniosus > Somniosus microcephalus. Next base: position 47,782,013 of record NC_141001.1, on the reverse strand, counting down.
TTATTCAACAAGCTAAGCCAAACAACCCCAGATTTCAAGGAATTGGATGATCTGTCAAAATTGAGATTAGTCCTAGGAGAAGGAGACAGACCATACCTTGGGGCCAAATATGTAACAACATGTCACAACCTGAGGACTGTTTAAAATTAAGACTGTTTAAATTAATATTGAACGTACCAAATGAAGTACAAAGACTGTTTAAAATTAATATTGTTTAAAAGTAATATTGTATGTACCCAACAAATGTCAAATCGATTGACACCTACAGAATGTTGGAAAACTGTACCTTTTTGCTATGTAAGCTTTGGCAATATGGTTCTCTGTAAACTTTCATGCCAATAAAGCATTTTAATTGGAATTGGAATTGGAATTGGAATTGGAGAGGGGGGGGCGAAGGAGAGAGAGAGAGAGGGGGGGGGCGAAGGAGAGAGAGAGAGAGGGGGGGGGGAAGGAGAGAGAGAGAGAGGGGGGGGCGAAGGAGAGAGAGAGAGGGGGGGGCGAAGGAGAGAGAGAGAGAGGGGGGGGCGAAGGAGAGAGAGAGAGAGGGGGGGGGCGAAGGAGAGAGAGAGAGAGGGGGGGGGCGAAGGAGAGAGAGAGAGAGGGGGGGGCGAAGGGATAGAGAGAGAGAGGGGGGGGGCGAAGGAGAGAGAGAGAGAGGGGGGGGGCGAAGGAGAGAGAGAGAGGGGGGGCGAAGGAGAGAGAGAGAGAGGGGGGGGCGAAGGAGAGAGAGAGAGAGGGGGGGGCGAAGGAGAGAGAGAGAGAGGGGGGCGAAGGAGAGAGAGAGAGGGGGGGGCGAAGGAGAGAGAGAGAGAGGGGGGGGCGAAGGAGAGAGAGAGAGAGGGGGGGCGAAGGAGAGAGAGAGAGAGGGGGGGCGAAGGAGAGAGAGTGGGGGGGCGAAGGAGAGAGAGAGAGAGGGGGGCGAAGAGAGAGAGAGAGAGGGGGGGCGAAGGAGAGAGAGGAGAGGGGGGGGCGAAGGAGAGAGAGAGAGAGGGGGGGGCGAAGAGAGAGAGAGAGAGAGGGGGGGGCGAAGGAGAGAGAGAGGGGGGGGCGAAGGAGAGAGAGAGACACAGCACACCCTAAGGGAGGGGCTTGGAAAATTGAGCCCGGCCGCGGTGGCCTGCGCGGCCTAGCGCTTCAGGCCCGGCCGGGCTCTCGGGCCGTGACTCACCGCAGCTGAGCTCCCGTTTCGGGAGAGAGAGAGGGGAGGAAGGAGAGAGAGTGAGAGAGAGAGGGGGGAAGGAGAGAGAGAAGGAGAGAGAGGGGGGGAAGAGGAGAGAGAGAGAGAGAGGGGGGAAGGAGAGAGAGAGAGACAGCACACCCTCGGAGAAGGGCTTGAAAAATTTAGCCTGGCCGCGGTGGCCGTTCACGGCCTAGCGCTTCAGGCCCGGCCGGGCTCTCGGGCCGTGACTTACCTCAGCTGAGCTCCCGCTTCGGGACAGAGAGAGAGAGAGAGAAAGGAGAGAGAGGGGGGAAGAGAGAGAGAAAGAGGGGGGAAGGAGAGAGAGAAAGAGGGGGGAAAGCAGAGAGAGAGAGAGGGGGGGAAAGAGAGAGAGAGAGAGGGGGGAAAGAGAGAGAGAGAGAGGGGGGGGTAGGAGAGAGAGAGGGGGGAAGGAGAGAGAGAGAGAGAGAGGGGGGAAGGAGAGAGAGAGAGAGAGGGGGGAAGGAGAGAGAGAGAGAGAGAGGGGGAAGGAGAGAGAGAGAGAGAGGGGGGGGAAGGAGAGAGAGAGAGAGAGGGGGGGAAGGAGAGAGAGAGAGAGAGGGGGGAAGGAGAGAGAGAGAGAGAGGGAGAGAGAGGGAAAGGAGAGAGAGAGAGAAGGGGGGAAGGCGAGAGAGGAGAGAGGGGGAAGGAGAGAGAGAGAGGTGGAAGGCGAGAGAGGGGGGGAAGGAGAGAGAGAGAGGGGGAAGGAGAGAGAGAGAGAGAGGGGGAAGGAGAGAGAGAGAGAGGGGAAGGATAGAGAGAGAGAGAGGGAAAGGAGAGAGAGAGGGGGGGAAGGAGAGAGAGAGAGAGAGAGAGGGGGGGCAAGGAGAGAGAGAGAGAGAGAGAGAAAGGAGAGAGAGAGAGAGGGGGGAAGGAGAGAGAGAAAGAGGGGGGAAGCAGAGAGAGAGAGATGAGAGGGGGAAGGAGAGAGAGGGGGGAAGGAGAGAGAGGGGGAAGGAGAGAGAGAGAGGGGGAAGGAGAGAGAGAGAGGGGGGAAGGAGAGAGAGAGAGGGGGAAGGAGAGAGAGAGAGAGGGGGGGAAGGAGAGAGAGAGAGAGAGGGGGGAAGGAGAGAGAGAGAGGGGGGGAAGGAGAGAGAGGGAGAGAGGAAAGGAGAGAGAGAGAAGGGGAAGGCGAGAGAGAGAGGGGGAAGGAGAGAGAGGGGGGGAAGGAGAGAGTGGGGGAAGGAGAGAGAGAGAGAGAGGGGGAAGGAGAGAGAGAGAGGGAGGAGGACAGAGAGAGGGGGGAAGGAGGGAGAGAGAGAGAGGGGGAAGGAGGGAGAGAGAGGGGGGAAGGAGAGAGAGAGAGAAGGGGGGAAGGAGAGAGATGAGAGCGATAGGGGGGGAAGGAGAGAGAGAGGGAAGGAGAGAGAGAGAAAGAGAGAGAGAGGGGAAGGAGTGAGAGAGAGGGGGAAAGGAGAGAGAGAGGGGGGGAAGAGGAGAGAGAGAGAGAGGGGGGAAGGAGAGAGAGAAGAGACAGCTCACCCCCTAAGGGAGGGGCTTGGAAAATTGAGCCCGGCCGCGGTGGCCCTGCGCGGCCTAGCGCTTCAGGCCCGGCCGGGCTCTCGGGCCGTGACTCACCGCAGCTGAGCTCCCGTTTCGGGAGAGAGAGAGAGAGAGAGAGGGGAGGAAGGAGAGAGAGTGAGAGAGAGAGGGGGGAAGGAGAGAGAGAAGGAGAGAGAGGGGCGGAGAGGAGAGAGAGAGAGAGAGGGGGAAGGAGAGAGAGAGAGACAGCACACCCCAGGAGAAGGGCTTGAAAAATTTAGCCTGGCCGCGGTGGCCGTTCACGGCCTAGCGCTTCAGGCCCGGCGGGCTCTCGGGCCGTGACTTACCTCAGCTGAGCTCCCGCTTCGGGAGAGAGTGAGAGAGAGAGAGAGAGGGAGAAGGAGAGAGAGAGAGAGGGGGAAGGATAGAGAGAGAGAGAGGGAGAAGGGGAGAGAGAGAGAGAGGGGGAAGGATAGAGAGAGAGAGAGAGAGAGAGGGGGGAAGGAGAGAGAGAGAGCGAGAGAGAGAGGGGGAAGGAGAGAGAGAGGGGGGAGAAGGAGAGAGAGGGGGGAAGGAGAGAGAGAGAGAGAGGGGGGAAGGACTTAGAGCAGGCCGTGGTGACCGTGCGTGGCCTAGCGCTTCAGGCCCGGCTGGGCTCTCGGGCCGCGACTCACCTCAGCTGAGCTCCCGCTTCGGGAGAGAGAGAGGGGGGGAAGGAGAGAGAGAGAGGGGGAAGGAGAGAGAGAGAGAGAGAAATTCCTGAATCAATACTAATGAATCAACAATTTCCTCACCTCCATGACCATTTTTTTTAGCTTCAGGCCCGGCCGGTCTTTAATGGCCGCCACTCACCTCAGCTCAGCTCCCGCTCCGCACTAACGGCAGTTTGAAGGATTAGGCCCCGCCCACAAACGCCATGAAACGCCCCCGTAGGATTGGTCAACCATCACGTCACTCAACGCTAATGAGCGGTATGATTGGTCAACCGCTAATGAGCGGATTTTGTCAGTTTTTTGAACGTTTTTTGTATACTGTCCGAACAATTTTGTCTGACCAAAAAGTAAATATGCCTATGACACTCCCCTAATCATAAGCTTTCTTTTGATATAACATATGTGTAGGTACGCTCTATAACTTTTGAGTGATGCCTGGACATAACATACACACAGACAGACACACTAGATATAAAAGGATTGTGGTGCCTGTCTGTCTGTCTGTCCGGGCATCACTCAAAAGTTGTAGAGCGTACCTACACATATGTTATATCAAAAGAAAGCTTATGATTCGGGGAGTGTCATAGGCGTATTTACCTTTTGGTCGGACAGTATACAAAAAACGTTCAAAAAACGGACAAAATCCGCTCATTAGCGCTTGACCAATCCTACCGCTCATTAGCGTTGAGTGACGGGATGGTTGACCAATCCTACGGGGGCACGGGGGGCGTTTCATGGTGTTTGTGGGCAGGGCCTAATCCTTTAAACTGCCGTTAGTGCGGGATCAGGAGCTGAGCTGAGGTGAGTGGTGGCCATTAAAGACCGGCCGGGCCTGAAGCTAAAAAAATGGTCATGGAGGTGAGGAAATTGTTGATTCATTAGTATTGATTCAGGAATTTCTCTCTCTCTCTCTCCTTCCTCCCCTCTCTCTCTCTCTCTCTCTCTCCTTCCCCCTCTCTCTCTCTTTCCCTCTCTCTCTCCTTCCCCCTCTCTCTCCTCCCCTCTCTCTCTCTCTCCTTCCCCCTCTCTTTTTTTCTCTCTCTCTCTCTCTCCTTCCCTCTCTCTCTCTCTCCTTCCCCCCCTCTCTCTCTCTCCTTCCCCCCCTCTTTTTTTCTCTCTCTCTCTCCTTCCCTCTCTCTCTCTCTCTCCTTCCCTCTCTCTCTCCTTCCCTCTCTCTCTCTCTCTCTCTCATCTTCCCTCTCTCTCTCTCTCCTTCCTCCCTCTCTCCTCCTTCCCTCTTTCTCTCTCTCTCTCCTTCCCTCTCTCTCTCTCCTTCCCTCTCTCTCTCTCTCCTTCCCTCTCTCTCCTTCCCTCTCTCTCTCTCTCCTTCCCCCTCTCTCTCTCTCTCTTTCCCCCTCTCGCCCTCTCTCTCTCCTTCCACTCTCTCTCTCTCCTTCTCCCACACAGACAGACAGACTCATTGATATATATGGATAAAAATTAATTCTACTTTTTTCATAACAACATGCCCTCAAAAAACCCTCCAGCTAGTAGAATATATAAGAGTTGAGAGGTTATGCTTGAACTGTATAAAACACAAGTTAGGCCACAGCTAGAGTACTGAGTACAATTCAAGTCACCACATTACAGGAAGGATGTGATTGCACAAGAGAGGGTACAGAGGAGATTTACGAGGATGTTGCCGGGACTGGAGAATTTTAACTATGAGGAGAGATTGAATAGGCTGGGGTTGTTTGCTTTTGAACAGAGGAGGCTGAGGGGAGACTTAATTGAGGTGTATAAAATTATGAGGGGCCTAGATAGAGTGGATAGGAAGGACTATTTCCCTAGCAGAGAGGTCAATAACCAGGGGACATAGATTTAAAGTAATTGGTAGAAGGATTAGAGGGGAGTTGAGGAGAATTTTTTTTTACCCAGAATGGCCTCCTTCTGTGCTGTAAATTTCTATGATTCTATGACCCTGACCTTCAGAACCACCAGAAGTTGAACTGGACCAGTCATATCAACACTGTGGCTACCAAAGCACCACAGAGGCTGGGTATTCTGTGACAAGTGTCTCTCTTCCTGACCCCTCAAAGCCTCTCAACCAGGAGTGTGATGGAATACTCACCACTCACCTGGATGGGGCAGCAAGAAAAGGAGAAGGAAAAGCGCTGAATCCCAATTCAGGCAATATCCCAGGGCCAGGTGAAAATATAACATTGGTGAGAGCTGTCTCTGCAATAGCTGCTACTCCCTTCAACCACTGGGTGGAGCTCACACTTCAGGTGGGAACGTAACCATTGTTTTGTTCCTCAAACTTTGTTCCCTCCTCTCTGAAGGCATTCAGTGATACTGGGATAGAGTCAATAACACCCGGTACTTTGTCCAATTGGGCTTTCTTTGTGTGTAATCCTAGACGGTCAGTGCTAACAGGTTGTCTGACCATGGGGGCCATCACCACCAAGCCCCATCATCCTACCAGAGGGCTATCAGCTCAGTGTTGCCAGCTCTCGTGAATCTAGCACGAGAGACGCGATTTCTGAGTGAAATAAAGCATCACTCATAATCTCGCGATGGAACTCCGAAATCGCAGGATCTTTTGGGGGATTCACGCCGAATGCCTGATAATGTCAAATTTGCTGATTTGCGCATGCGCGAAAAATTCGTTACCACGCCGGTTTAACGGGGCTGGGTGTGTGACACAACAACAACAACAACTTGTACTTATATAGCGCCTTTAACGTAGTAAAACGTCCCAAGGCGCTGCACAGGAGTATTTTAAGACAACAAATTTGACACCGATCCACAAAAGGATAAATTAGGGCAGGTGACCAAAAGCTTGGTCAATGAGGTAGGTTTTAAGGGGCGTCTTAAAGGAGGAAAGAGAGACGGTGAGATTTAGGGAGGGAATTCCAATGTAACACCGCCAATGGTGGAGCGATTAAAAGCGGGGATGTGCAAGAGGCCCGAATTGGAGAAGCGCAGATATCTCGGAGGGTTGTAGTGCTGGAGGAGGTAATGTTCCGGAAAGAGTAACGGTCAAAAGCAAAGCGAGGCCGGCCTGCAAGTGACACGACAGCAGGGCCATTGATCCACCCCACCACCTCCAGAACCAGTCAGCGAGATGCGGGGGTGTGCTGCTGCATGGCCAGCTGAAGGTGAGGGGGCGTTGTGTGGGGAGGGTGCTCTCTGTGGACAGGAGGCGTATGTATGTGTGGGGCCGCCCGGGGAAGTCGGGGGGGGGGTGCGGGGTTGGGTTGCTGTGTGTTTCCCCCCCCCACCCTCCACAGGGATGATCCAAGGTGACCAGAGTGAGCAGCCCCCTCCCAGAGTGGCTTAAACTGAGATGCATAGCAACGTGGTGATAACAGGTAGGATTTTTTTTAAGTTTTTTGTAAAGCATTTTCAGATGCAGTAATGTTTTTGTTAAAAAGTCTGACCGGTTAGAAATTAAATAAGCCATCAACTGTCAATATATCTATATTGGTTTATGTTTGAACAAAATAACAACTCATGATTTCTAAATCAAATCTCTTGATTTTTAAGAGTTGGTCTCTTGATTTATGAGAGGGTGGGGTTGACATTACTGTCAGCTTCCTTTCCAGCAGTGGCCCCTGGATAGTAATCAGAAGTGGGAACCCAGCCCGGGGGCGTGGAGGACCAAACTCCTGTGAGATCTTGGCTGAGATTAACTAACTAAACACACACTTGGGATGAAAGCTGAGTTTGATGATATGTATGGTTCAGTATCATACAGGACCTAAGGGGCCTGTGTCCAGGGGCACCACCAACCAAATATGGGGCCCCTGGTGAAACTCATCATAATGCTGGAAAACTGCATACAACCACTGAATCAGTTTCATTTAAGCGCAATACAGTGTGATAGGATTTGATTTATTATCAATATTACTACACTATCCAACCTCCTGTCTGGCCCCAGTCATCCCCTGTGCGGCCCTTGTCATACCTCAATCCTACTCCCTGTCTGACCCGGTCATAAAATGAACTAACCCTCTCTCCAACCCCAGTCATTCCCTGACCCCATCCCTGTGCTGTCCAATTGTATAAAACATGAAGTATAACTTATAAAATTGCTTTTAAAAATAAACCCTGCAGCGAGAAAATATTACTGGTGAGTATTTGACTGATTCATACAGAAAGGCAGGGCTATCAACACAGCGCACATCTCACCTGTAAAATTCTCAATCAAGAGCTATGTTCTCCTTCTTAGGCAGTCCCTCGGAACCGAGGATGACTTGCTTCCACATTAAAAATGAGTTCGCAGGTGACTGATGAGTCCAATGTGGGACCTACAGTCTCTGTCACAGGTGGGGCAGACGGTGGTTGAAGGGGCGGGTGGGTGGGGTGCTTGGGTTGACATGTGTTCCTTGTGCTGCCTGCGCTTAGCTTCCGCTTGCTCCCGGCGAAGAGACTTGAGGTGTTCGGCGCCTTCCCAGATGCTTCTCCTCCAGTTTGTGCGGTCTTGGGCCAGGGATTCCCAGGTGTCGGTGGGGTTGTTACACTTTTTCAAGGAGGCTTTGAGGGTGTCCTTGAAGCGTTTCCTCTGTCCACCTGGGTACCCAAGGCATGGCTTTCCACCAAAAATATAAAGATGGTTAAAAGCAGCAAACTGTGGCCATCGCTTGGACTTTGAGGGATGTATGTGGTGTTATTGTATGCTCTCTTTCTTATCCTCTTTTTCCTTTTTTCTTCATTTCTCTCAGTCCAACAGGCAAAGACCCACGCCGGCCAGGCACAATCTTCAACTGTTTCTTGTGCTTCCAGTGCCTGCTGATTCCAGTGGAGGGTCAGTAAAGTGCAGAGCCACAATTTCTGCTGCCTCCACTGGCTGTGCTCGAGACCCGTGAAGCTTCAGGTGATGGACACTCTCAAAGGCGTGCAGTTCACCTCCTTTATTATTGATGAGGTGTGCCTGCCGACAGCGACACATTATCGATATAAAATGGCAATTGCTACTTGGCAAAATAGCAACAGTTTCAGTTTGGAACCTTTAGCTTTACAGGGGAGATTTTATCGTAGTTTTGGATCTGAAATGGATAAAATGGTGGGAGTAGGTTTTACAAATGAGTTCTCCTGGCACAGAGGTTCATGCAATGGGAGCACTGGTCAGGGATTCTGGTACAAAAATAAGCGTGCCCCATGTGATTCTCCATTCCTAAACTTAATGGATGGAAAACCATGCAGGGTAGGCTGACCGCTGCACCTGAGTGTTTCAGTTATACCAGAGCGCAGTGTGACGCTTTATTCATGGGGTGAAAATGTTATAGTTGGACTCGGCTCTCATTGGGAGGGGTAACAGCAAACAGGGGTCCTGTATCTGATCATCGTCCAGTGATCGGTGCTCAAGTTTGACTGTGATGCCCTCTAAAGTCAAATATCCTACTGGTACTCGCTGTTTAGGCTCACACATGAAGAGCGGTCGATTGGGCTTGTACTCGCTGGAGTTTAGAAGAATGAGAGGGGATCTCATTGAAACTTTAAAATTCTGACAGGACTGGACAGACTAGATGCAGGAAGGATGCTCCCGATGGTCAGGGAGTCCAGAACCAGGGGTCACAGTCTAAGGGTAAGGGGTAGGCCATTTAGGACAGAAATGAGGAGGAATTTCTTCACCCAGAGAGTGGTGAACCTGTGGAATTCTCTACCACAGAAGGCAGTAGAGGCTAATACATTAAATATATTCAAGAAGGAGTTGGATATATTTCTTAAGGCTAAAGGGATCAAGGGGTATGGGGAGAAAGCAGGGACTGGGTACTGAATTTGAATGATCAGCCATGATCGCATTGAATGGCGGAGCAGGCTCGAGGGGCCGAATGGCCTACTCCTGCTCCTATCTTCTATGTTTCTATGTTTGGGGAGTCTCCCTGTTCCAGATGGTTGTGTGACTCTACCCCAGTACGACAGGAGGGGAGAAAACTGGAGAGACAATAACAAAGGTAGCTTTCTGTTCCTTCACTCTGATTGCATGCAGATCTGCCTGCCTTGCTCCCAGTGTGATCAATAATCCTGGATTACTGCATTCCTGCTTCACCGTTGCTCTGGAAAAAACAAATTTATGGCAGCCTAAAGATTAAAATTACTTAGTGTTCGAGCTGACCACCCACTGGTGCAAGCCGCTATTCTTCACGTGGGAGTCTAGACACGAGTCAGCAGACTGCTTGCCTTCAAGGTGACATCACAGCTGAACCTGTTCTCACCCAGTCACCCCTCACTGAACAGTGATCAGGAGTACAAGCACAAGCTGAATTTCCCCCTCCCCCTCCCCCTCCCCCTCCCTCCTCCCTCCTCCCTTCTTCTCCCCAACCCCCTTCTTCCTCTCCCTTGCCTTCAAGGTGACATCACAGCTGAGCCTGTTCTCACCCGGTCACCCCTCTTCCCCCCCCCCGCCCCACCCCACCCCCTTCTTCCCCCCCCACCCCCTCCTCCCTCCTTCTGCCCCCTCCTCCCTCCTTCACCCCCCCTCCTCCCTCCTTCACCCCCCCACCCCTCCCCCCTCTTTCATGGCCTCGGGAGCAACTGAAACCAATTGTAAGGTCTCTCCCCCTAGCAAAGCTGAGCTAAACTAACTCAGTAAAGATCAGAGACTGACCTTGGGGACTTGCTAATCTGTATGGCTCAGTACCTCACCAGGCAGTGCATTTACCTACTGCACCAGTGTGTAGGAGTAGCAGGAATTGGAAACTGCCGAACCAAGCCAGCATGTCTATGGATTAGATCAAGCCTTGAGGTGATGTCGGGGATGGGGGTTTAAGCTCCTGAAATACTGTGTGGAAATAAGACACAAAGGACATGTGGGTGCAATCATCCAGTCTGCGGGAATATCTCCCACCTTTAGAAAAACGATTACTTTGCTATTATCCCTTCCATAATTAGCACAAACTGGCATTTTCCACTAGTCTATTAAATATGGGCGTGGTGTGCTGTTGAGCAGTAATTCAGCAATTAACAAGCCAAAACAACCAAAAATAAACCAACCAGAGATATTTCATCATTTTGAAATGGATTGAACAGCCCTCCTCTGCTCAAGAAATGCTGAACCACAAACCTATAGATTGCCTGCCATGTATGGAGTGCTGGGATTGCTCTGCATGGCCACAAACTCTCAAAATGGTGATCATTTTAATCCAACTCTTCAGCTTTATAGGCAGTTTTAAGTAAAAAAGAGAAATATATCTCTCGACTGATCAATGTTGGCAGTGGGGTGACGTTTCAATCCCTTTATTGCTGCTATTTCCAATTTTAGGGCAGTTTAAACTGTGGAATAACTGAGGATCGAAGTTTAATGTTAATGTGGCTCTCTCTCTGTCACGGAAACAATCACCCCTGCGGACCCTTCAAAACCAGGCATGATGTAGACATTCTTTTGTTCTTAACCTAATTCTTGATTTTCAATTTAATTGGTCCCATTCCCCTAACCCACCCCCCCACACCCCCCATCTCCTCCCCCCCCCCCCCCCCCCCCCCCCCACTGCTGAGGTACTGACTTGGGACAAGGCTCCACAGTTTTGTCCAATCTCACACAAAGAGCTGCTCTTCGCGTGTCTGCCTGGGCAGTGAATGTCGGTCGGGTATTTGACCAAAATGGAGGATGTCACAACTGATGCACTGTCCAGCAGGGGTCACTGGATAGTGATCAGGAGCAGATACCCTGGGGCACATAGACCAATTTTAGCTCCCCTGCCATCACCCTGGTTAAGGTCAGCTAACTCAATATCACTACTTTCCTTCATACATTAATTTACGACACCCTGAATCCACAACAGCATTCGGACAGACTGAAACAGTGAATCTATTAGGTTCTATATAACAACAGAAAATGCTGGAAAAACTCAGCAGGCCAGGCAACATCCGTGGAGAGAAAATAGAGTCGACGTTTCGGGTCTAACCCTTTTTCAAAACTGGAAGGAAATGAAATAGATCGTAAGGCAGGGCTGGGAGAGAACAAAAGAAGTAAAGAGACATTAAGAGGTATTCAAAACGAGACAAGATGGTGATAGGACTAGTGGAGACAAAAGACGGCTCTAGATTAGGTGTGAAATGTTCTGGCAGAATGAGAGACAGCTGCCATGTGGGAGAGAGAAAAAGGGGGGGGGGGAAAGGGCCAAAACAAAGATGTGGATAAAATATAAGCAAAAATGTAATAGGGGCCGAGGTTATGATCTGAAATTGTTGAACTCGATGTTGAGTCCGGAAGGCTGTAAAGTGCCTAATCGGAATTAGGTTCTATGTTGATTTAAAGTGGAACAAATTTGAACACTGGTGACAAAATATAAAATGTTGAGCTAACGTGCAGAGCATTAGTGTTTTTCTAGTAGTATGAGTTTTGTATCGGCCTTTCTCCAGGTAACTGGCAGGTCAGATGCTATCACATCCTTCACGGATTGCACCAGAAACATCTCGCAGTGAGGTACATAAGGTCCTGAGTTAACTCTTTCAAGATAGATTTCAACTGGAAATGTTAAGTGAAGTCTCATCTTTCCAGGATTTGGCATCTTTCAATAAAATCTTAGTTGCTCCTGGGCTGAGAACAAACCTTTACTAAGTCCTGAGCCTTGGTCATTGCAGGCCTCTCAGAACAGCCAACAGGCAGCCCACATTTGCTGCCAGTGAAATCAGCAGATTTAAATTTCCTCGGAATCTGGGAGATTTAATCTGACAATTTTAATGCAGCTGTGACAAAAATGAAGCCGTTTTGTCTTGGTTTAGCTTTGATTCCTTTAGTTCAGACACCAGTCATATTGGGCCATAATTTGCTGTGGCGGGGCATCTAACAGTCTCTGCCATGAGTTAGACTGGCCCTTGCACATTAAAAAAAAAAATTTTTTGCATGGCAAGTTGCTGAGAGTGTGAGCTGATAACGTCGCAGCGAGGGAAACCGGGCATCTGGGACCTGAATGAACAGGGCAAGCAACTGTGTATCTCCTCAGCCAATCAGATTGAAGATTTGTGAAATTAACAGAGAAGTAAATGTAAGTTAGAGTGGGTGAATTCAATGCCAAATCAAGTGCAGAAAGAGAATAAAGAGAGGGAAAGAAAGATTGAATTAAGAGAGAGAAATAAAGAAACAGACAGGAAAAGTAAAAAAAAACATTTTTTTAATTTTAAATTTTACATTTTAAAATCTCCAACAATTAAAACCTGAAGGATCGAGACCCCACATTTGTAATAGTTATTTTCAGTGCCAGAGAGGTTGACTGGTAGTAATTAACACTTATCACGCCATTAAAAGGGTACTTAGGCTGAAATGGACAAGACTTAACACTCTGTGGCAAGTTTACTTTGTATCTGCCATGCAAGCACAGCAACTTCACACCATTCAATGCATTGGAATGGGGAGTCAGACAGTGAGTTGCTGTTTTCGTGAAGCTAATGGCGGAGCGGCATATCTTGTATGGTGATCTTGAACGTGGAGCAGTTGTGTTGGTGTGTATGACTGTGCTTGCTAATGCAACAGGTAAACATGGCAGTGCACATTAACACCACTGCCACCTGGAAGAATGATCCCAACCAAATAAGGTAGCTCCCAAAGCTCGGGTTTCATAACTAAAATCCATCAGGCACCAACATAGCAGCCAAATACAGGATTACACACTAATACCATGTCACTTCCTGGAATCAGTTTCCAAATCATCCACAACCCAAGACACTCAGTAAAGCTTATTTCCTACCACAGTGCACCATGTATAGCATACCGTGTATAGCAAACCTGTCGTAACCAAACAATAATTGCATAGAAAAAACTGTATTAATGGATTGCACTATACTAATCTTGTTGATATCTTGTTTCCAGGTTATCAGGAATCTAAGTTAGCACAAAAAGTTTTTAAAATGTGGGTCTATTTTCTTTGCAAAAGAAAAGACTTTGAGGTGATTTAATTGAAGTTTTAATAATATGAAGAGATATGACAAAGCTGATCCAGGCAAATTGTTCAGTGTGAAGTACAGTTTAAATAACAAGCGATGCTAAGTAAAAGATTAGGAATAAGAAAAGTCAGGTGTAACATTAATCCAAAGGATAATAGACAAAGGAAGACATTACCAGGGAAGGACATTGAAGTGGACAGTATAAATGGGTTTAAGGGACAATTGAATGCATTTCTGAAGAAAGAAAGGATTGAGGGATAAGGTGAGAAAGTGGATGGGTGGGGTTGATGTATCAAAAATGATGAACCTGTTGTGTCTAATGTCTTTAGACTTTTGCTAAATGTTTTTCACTGTCAGAAATATGGCCAATATTCCAAAATAAGTATTTGTTTGACAAGACCATTTGTAATAAAAGCTCTTCCTAGATTCAGAAGCATTGGACTTGACCTCACTCAGCCTGTGCAAGACCAGACCTGGATCTGAACTGCCAGTGGGTTTCGGGTGGGTAACCATGCTGGCGAGTTAATTTTCCCGCCTGCCCACAGCAGAATGAGAGCCAGACGATTTTAATTCCTCTGGCCAATTTCCCACCATTCCTGGGTGGAAAGTCGACGGGAAGCGACGGAAAATTGTGCACCAAGACCAGGTAGGTGACGGGATTGACTGCCGGGCTTTCTCGGAATTGGGAATGGGCGGATGGGGGTGAATCCGCGGCAGGGGAGGCTTAAGCTTTCTCTGTGGAGCCTGGAAATCAAGCTGCTCCTCCTGACCTCACAAAGAAAATAAGCTGACCTGTTTTGACCCAGATCCTCTTACCTGCTGTCTTGAACTGGTAGGAAAGCCACTGTGGCTTCCCACTCAGGCCATCCAGTTAAAATTGCAGTCAGGTCTCAATGATTTACACGTATATGTAAAAAAAAGGTTCTGCCAGATTTGCTGGTTGTTCTTGCCACCTGCCCAGTAGAGCAGGTTAAAATTAGAATTGGTTAGTTTCTGGTGGCTCCGAGGCAGGTAATAAACCGTGTCGATTTTAACTGGCCACCCGCCTGGTTAAAATCACCCTCAACTTCCTCAAGGTCACCTTTCTTTTTCTCAGATGTAATCACTGTCTGGGATAATCACCAAAAGGAGCAGGCTGGTGAAAACAAGTGGTCCAAATAGCCAGTTACTTAGATTTCCCATCTTCCTCTTTGAGTCCCGTGGTTCCCTTACATCTGATTGTGTGACTTAACTTACTCCAGCAGAACATTACACTTGTGAAAGTAGTAAATTGTATGTTGGCATTTTGTGGTAAATGGGTGACATTACCCCATACTTGCTGTACACATACTCAGAATGTCCACATAGTGGGCACCCTTGTGCTGTACTCAACTGGTGTTAATTCAGTTGCAGGGTCTAGTCCATAGCATTATTCACTGGACCGAAGCCAACTTGGTAATGCTGGTTCTTGGCCTTTTCAGACATGGCTGCCTCTGCCAACAAAGGGAGTAGTATCTGCCTGTGGCTGTGGTGCCTTAATAACTCTCCTGAGACTGGATTAAAGCAGACCATGATGGGGCTTTAGAAGTCACACTTCACATAGCTGAAAAGCTTTTTCACGTAGGACAAAGGCCTCGGCTATTTTTGCTCCAAACTTTTTCCCTTTTTTTTTCTGCTGATTACTCCGGTCCTAAAATCCCCTTGCAGGAAGACGGCATGTCTTTTCAATTTTTTATTGAATTTTGTGTTCAGCAAGTCTAGGGATGTTCCTGCTGTGGAACAGAAGTGACGTAATAAAACTCACTACGCACTTGGTTTGAGCATAAAGCAAGGCTTTAATCAACTTGTTTCAGAACATGGAGGTCTAGTTGTACTTCACTAGTTCCTTGTCTTACAAAATGCCCTGGCAAGCTGGGCCCACGCCCGAGTATTTATACTCCTTGGACGGCGCCACCAGCTGGCCGTCCAGCGTTATTTTACAAGTAGTTTCTTGATGAATGATGAGATTTATAACATTCTTCCTGCCTAAAAGATTTGGAAGTCCGACGACTTCCTCTTAGCGGATCAGGCGGACCACGAATAACCGCAGTCTTTTAGATTTTTGTTTATGGCTAGAAGGCACATCTCCCCGGACCGTGTCTTGGTCCCTGGGCCGCTTGATCCGTACTGGTGGATCGACAGGGCCCGTGTTGTTCTGATCGACCCGAGGGAGGCTGGGGAGATCGTGACTTCGGGTGTGGGTCCCCACAGGAACAGAACTGGCTTCATCCTGTTGGATAGCCGGGGATTGACCAGCGTCCTGGCCTCAGGTGGCCATCCCATGGGGAGCACTCGGCTCCCCGAGTGGATCCGGTGGGGCAGCTGGCAGATCTCTCGATGCCCCAGGTACAGCGTCATCTTCGGGGGAGCGCAGAGTGTCAGCATCATCCCCGTGGGTCCCTCTATCGGTTGGGTCCGTGGAACCGGCTGGACAGGGAGCCAGGTCCCGGAGCGAAACAGTGGACTCCCGGCCATCCGGGTACCGCACGTGCGCGTACGTGGGGTTGGCGTCCGTGAGTTCTACTTCATCGATGAGAGGATCGGTTTTAGATGATCGGACGAATCTTCAGAGCAGCACGGGGCCGGGAGCTGCCAACCATGATGGTAGAGACGTCCCATGGGTGGAGTGACGCTGGAAGCTGAAGAATCGCTCGTGAGGTGTGCCATTGGTAGACGTAGAAAGGAGAGACCTGATGGAATGCAACACGTCAGGGAGCATAGTTTCCCACTGCTGGTCTTGTAGGTTGCGTGACCTCAGCGCAAGACGAACAGCGTTCCAAATGATAGCGTTGTATCTTTCAACCTGTCCGTTACCAATGGGATGGTATGGTGTCGTTTTACTTGTGGCGATTCCCCATTGGGAGAGATAACTTTTGAGTTCACTTGACATGAAGAAGGGACCCCGATCAGAGTGGATGAAATTGGCCATACCGCAAAGGGAAAAGACTTGATCAAGACATTTGATCACTGTGGAAGTAAGCATATTGGGACAGGGGAAAGCATGAATATTCATCCACCATAGTCAGTAAGTAGGTGTTTCGCATTGAGGAGAGCAATGGCCCTTTAAAGTCAATGCTGAGTCGCTGCATAGCGTGTATGAGTGAGCCATCCGATGGGTGGAAGAATTGCGGTTTTAATTCTGCACAAATTCTACAGGAGGAGTGATGTAAGAAAAAGGAGTCTCACACATTAAGTAACTTTAAAGTAAGCTTTAAGCAACTTATAATCACACTATATACAAGAGAAGTCTTCACCATGCCTCTGGTAGAAGCCCCTTACAATACTGAGGAGTTCACTATTTATACCAGTCCAACAGGAAGTGACATATGACAGGAAGTGATGTATGTACAAAGTTCACAGTTCATAGTTCACAGTTCACAGGAAGTGATGCACATAACTTCCCGGAAGTTATTATTATTATCACATTCTTCCCTCCTGCAGGATTAGAAGGCTGTGGTCTTCCTTTTGTTCCGCAGCCGCCGAACGAGGAAGAGTTGCACCCGTTTGGGTTCCCGTCGTAGAGGGTCGCTGGTCCGCTTACATGCAGTTGGCCATTGGTCAGAGTCTGTGTGGCCTGGATTACCCTGTGAAGGGTCGGGGAGATCATGGCTTCGTGTACGAGCCCCAATAGGTTCAAAGTCAGTCTGCCTCTGTTCAGAGGGAGGTGCAGAGCTGGTCTGTGGCGGACCAGTACTTTCATGTGCGGTACTGGGAGGGTCGCAACTTTGAGTACGGGGTTCTACCGGCACCAAGCTAGTTGGTGTCCGATCAGGATCTTGGAGAGGGGTACCCGATAGATTCCAAGGCCTAGAAATTCAGTTGGGCGCGGCAGCCGTTAGCGCCTTAGGAGGATTGGATTTCGAGCGCTAGGCGCTTAGCGGCCGGGCGCAGCGTGATCTGCGCCTCGCCCCAACTTCAGTACACATTTAGCGCCGGCGCAAAGTCTTAGCGCGCGCCCTGCTGCGCGCGCACATCATGACGTCATTTGCTAGTGCAATGCCTTTTGTGTGCCCCGAACCGGAACTTCACTCGCGCCGGCCCATTGTGCGCCGGGCGGCCCGAGCGACTGTGAAGTGGAACGGTACACAGCCCAGCCGGGCCGCGGGGAGCGCAAATTAAAGGGCACTTACCCAGCAGTATAAAGGCCAGCCATTTTGCAGCATTCACTCTTGTGCAACGGTTTTTTGGACAGAGACCAAGGAGGAGAGTTTACTGGTTTGGACCAACACTTGGACAGGTATTTTTGGCTCAGGCCAGAGCTTACCAATTATCTTTGCCTTCATTCAGAGCTCAGTGTTTGCCAGCATATAATGGGGGCTGCATTGGGTGGCAAAGCTGAATTTCAGCCTTATGCCAGAAGGGCTTACAGACGCCGTGAGAGTGGCAGCCCTGGCTAGACGCAGAGGGGGCAACAGGCGTCGCCAACTGAGGCCTTACCCACGCAGGGTATACCGCCAGCAGACCTCCTATCTGATCATGTCTGCCGCGATGTGTGTTAGGAGGCTGCGATTCCGAAGGGAGGTGGTTGCAGACATCTGCCGGCTGCTTCAGAGAGATCTGCAGCCACAGCTGATGCGCAGGACGTCTCTGTCGGTGGCAGTGAAGGTGACGGTGGCTCTCAACTTCTATGCCACCGGCTCCTTCCAATCCGCTACTGGGGACATCGCTAACATCTCCCAGTTCGCCGTGCATTGCTGCATCCGCCAGGTGACCGAAGCCCTTTTCAGAAGGAGACATCAATTCATCTCCTTCCCCATGACCCTGGACAAGCAGCAGCAGCATGCAGTGGGGTTTGCAAGAATAGCGGGCTTCCCCATGGTGCAGGGCGCCATTGACTGCACGCATGTGGCTTTGCGGGCACCTCTTGAGCATGCCGAGGATTACCGCAACCGGAAGGGCTACCATTCCCTCAATGTACAGCTGGTGTGTGACCACAGGCAGCGCATCCTAGCTGTCAATGCCCGCTTTCCAGGCAGCAGCCACGATGCCTTTATCCTGCGACAGACAACTGTGGCTGACATGTTCCAGGCACAGCCTCCCCCAAGAGGATGGCTTATCGGGGACAAAGGCTATCCTTTGTGTACCTGGCTCATGACCCCGCTCCGCGCGCCCACGACCCTGCTGAAGAGGCATACAACGAGAGCCATCAAGCGACGAGGAACCTCATAGAACAAACAATCGGCATGCTCAAGCAACAGTTCCGCTGTCTCGATCGCTCCGGGGGAGCCCTCCAGTATTCGCAGGATCGAGTCTCCCAATTCATCGTCGTTTGCTGCATGCTGCACAACCTGGCTATCCGCAGGACTCAGGCACTGCCACCTCACGTTGGACCACCACCTCAGGAGGAGGAGCAGGAGGAGCATGAGGAGGACGAGGAGTACCAGCCCAGGAGGGAGGCACAAGGTCCAAGGGCCGCCCGTCGTCGGCTTATTGAACGTCACTTCTAGGCCCCCTGTCAGGGAATGGCTTGTGCCAATGATAGAACATGATTGCAGCCGCTCCGCAAGCCCTCAGCCGGTTAAGGCAACAAACACTTCAAAGATCAAACATGGACAATGTGAATAAATAAAATGGTTTATTGTACAAACTCTGGGCCCTTCCCACATGAAAACCAAAAACAGACGAAACCCCCGAAAAACACTCAAACACATTACTCGCTCCCACAACCTGGAGAGGATTAACAAAATAGGGCAACTAAAATGGCCGTCATTCTCGGCCTTCGTCAAAAACAAACATCACATCATCGGCCTTCAAAAAACAAACATCCAATTCTCGGCCTCAAGAAACAAACACAAATGGCCACACATTCGACTATTTGGCCCGCTAGGGCGATGCCTTGGCCATCTTTGGGTGGCACCTGCCCGCCCTGCTGCTCCGCCTCAAAGTAAGGCCATTGGCTGCTGCAAGGCTGCGGGCAGGCTCCTGAGGGGCACATGTCATGACGGCAGATGCCCTTGGGGGTCGGCCTAGTCGAGGTCTGGCCGTCGAGCGGGCGGCTGTTGATTGCTGCAGCTGTGGCTGGCCAGCATCAGTCGCTGCAGCAGCTCCTGGCAGCTCCACTGGGGGACTGGCAGTGGCGGCTGGAGGAATGGCGGCAAGCTGGCGGATGGCAGGCGCTCGCTGGTAGCCTGAGACACTGGCACTCGCCCGGGCCAGCACTGCAGCATGTGCACCAATCTGCCGAGGGACAGACCGCTGTGCTGCTGCAGCGCGCCGGGTGCCCTGGCGATGCCTGGCTGACACAGCGAGTGTGGCAGCAGTGAGTGCCCGTGTTGACCTGTTCACTGACCGCATCAGAGCAGCCAGTGACTGGACGGCACCACTGATCATCTGGCCAGTCGCTGACAGAGCTGCCCCGAATTCCGCCCGACTCGCTGCCTGATCTGCCCGGTATTCCACCCGACTGGTGGCCTCTGAGGGCCCGAACTCGGCCACACTCCGAGAGAGGGAATCGATGGACTCAGGCAACCGTGCCACTGCCGCCATGAGCTCCGTGTGCCGGCGCTCCGAGTCCGCGGACAAGTCTTCGAGGCGTTCCATCTCCTCGGCGAAGAGCATCTCCTGACTGGAGGCCGGACTCTCCCTCTGGGGAGAAGGCCGCCGAGCTGGCCGACCCTTCCTGCGTTGCTGGAGGCCGCTGGGCCCAGCAATTGGACTCCCCTCCGACGCTTCCCCCCTCTGGGGAGAAGGCCGCCGAGCTTCCACCCCCCTCCCGCCTTTCTGCAGCCCGCAGGTCCCAGGAGCTCCCCTCCCCTTCGACACTTCCGCCACGCTGCCCTCCAGGGAAGACGTGTCCCCTACATTGGCCTGGGTGGCCGCGGCTGAGGGTTCCCCTGATGGGCCGCCTTCCTCTTGCTCCTCCTCCTGCTCCTCCTCGGAGGGTCTGTCACTGGCAAGTTGAGGGACCTCCTCTTCACCATCTGAAAGCAGGAAGGCACAAGAGTAGCTTTAGAGTGAGGAGAGGGCATCAGTGCGGGATGCATGAGTGGTGGCATTCAGCGCATTGGTCGGACAGTGGCAAAGGATGTAGATCTGATGCGCAAGTGGGACGAGAGAGGTGCAAAAGGTGATGTCCTTACCATTGCTGCCCAGAACAGGGTCGGCATCTCCACATGCAATGGGCCCAATCACCCGGCCACCCATGAGGCGCGCCACGCGATGTTGCAGGTCGGTGAGTGGCTGGATATGGGGTCGGCCTCCCCCGGTCGCAGTCCGGCTCTTGCGATTATTCGCCAGCTTGGCCTGCAAGAGAAAGGACGGCCTCTAAGTACAGTGTGTCGCCGTGATCTTGTGTGCACTGCCTCCCATGGTGGAATAGCTTGGCCAGTGTGTCGCCATGGTCTGGTGTGCACTGCCTCCCATGGTGGAATAGCCTGGCCAGTGTGTCGCCATGATCTGGTGTGCACTGCCTCCCATGGTGGAATAGCCTGGCCAGTGTGTCGCCATGATCTGGTGTGCACTGCCTCCCATGGTGGAATAGCCTGGCCAGTGTGTTGCCATGATCTGGTGTGCAATGCCTCCCATGGTGGAATAGCTTGGCCAGTGTGTTAAGTGCAGAATGTGCAATTGATGCTCATGCCTGTCCCATAGCTGCTGGATGAAGGCTGGCCATTAGAGCTTTCAGGTCCCTTTGCCCATAATGTGAGGTGCACATGCAAGGATGAGGAGGTCACTGGAAAGGGTACTCACCCTGACAATGCATGTGAGGTCATTTAACTTTTTGCGGCATTGGGCACCGCTCCTGGGGACGTCGCTGTTGGCTGACAGCTTGGTGGCGACATGCCTCCAGGCTCTCCTGTAGACGCGGACCGTCGCCTTCTTGCCATTGTCCGGGTACAAAACATGGCGCCTCTTCTCCACAGCAGCAAGCAGCACACTCAGATCACGCTCTGAGAAGCGCTGCACACGTTCACGGGCCTTCTCCATGTCTTCAGGCGCTATTTGGGTCCAGCAGCAGTGTTCAGGCCTAGCTGGAGGGCTCCACTATCCAGGGCGTGGCAGCAGACACAGTCGACCCTTCCCCCTTAAGAGCTGGCCGGCGCCAGGGTGTCTGCTGTCAATCACGAGATGGCCGCACCTGCGCTGCGCCCGGCCTCGGCGCTATCGATCACCACCTCCGGCTTAGCGCCCAAAGAGAGGCGTCCAGCAGCAGTTTTAGCGCTCGCCCGAACTCCTAGGGCGAAGCTAATGAATATCGGAGAAGTGGCATCGATTTGGCGGCGGCCGCAAACTTTAGCGGACGCCCCACTTTAGCGCCCCAAAAGTGGCGTCAATGAATTTCTAGGCCCAAGAGTTTCCTGGTGAAATACCATCACCCGATGTCCCACTAGGTCCTGGCGGGCAGGGAGCCAGATCTCGTAAAGATACGGTAGATTCTCGGCCGTCGGGATATCGTATGTTTGCATAGGTGGGGTTGGCATCGGTTAGTTTGACCTCGTCTACGAGGGGTTCATTTTTAGACGTCCGAACGTATCTTCGGAGTAGTACCGGTCCAGGAGTAGTTAACCATGACGGGAGTGATGTCCCATGAGATGAGCGACGCTGGAATCCAAAGAACCGCTCATGAGGTGTAGTATTTGTGGCTGTAGAAAGAAGGGACCGTATAGAGTGCAATGCATCCGGAAGCACTGCTTCCCATTGCTGGTCTGGTAGGCCCCGAGATCTTAAAGCAAGACGTACGGAATTCCAGATGATACTGTTATACCTCTCTACCTGCCCATTTCCGATGGGATGGTATGGTGTTGTTTTGCTTGTAGCAACTCCCCGTTCTGAGAGGTAGTCCTTGAGTTCCTTTGACATAAAGGATGGACCCCGATCTGAGTGAATATAAGCCGGCATGCCACAGAGAGAAAATACCTGCTCAAGGCAGCAGATTACTGTGGACGCCAGCATATTGGAGCAGGGGAAGGCAAACGGAAAACGTGAATATTCATCAATCATGGTGAGCAAATATGTGTTCCGAATTGAAGAGGGCACTGGGCCCTTAAAGTCGTTGCATCGGTTGGGTTGCATGTATGAGTATACCATCTGAGGGGCGGAAGAACTGAGGTTTTAATTCCGCACAAAGCCGGCATTCTGAGCATATTTTCTTTCCATCACCAGTAGAAAAAGGGAGATTCCGTGATCGTACGAAATGTAGCATGCGCGTAACGCCAGGATGACATAATCCATTATGGACATCTATGAGAGTAGAGGACGACATAGTGGAGCAGAATGCCCGTGTGAGGGTGTCCGGGGCCACATTCTCCTTGCCAGGTCGATAGTGAATGGTATAACCAAAAGAGGCCAGTTCCATCCTCCAAAGTTGTATTTTATTATTCTTAATTTTGGTTCGTTTCCGATTATCGAGCATGAAGGCGACTGATCGCTGGTCCGTAATTAATGTAAAGTGCTGGCGAGCTAGAAAATGGTTCCACTTCCGTACTGCCTCTATGATGGCTGTGGCTTCCTTCTCAACCGGAGGATAATGTAGCTCGGCACCTTGTAAGGTCCTGGACATAAATGCTACAGGACGACCTTCCTGATTTAGAGTAGCCGAGATCGCCACCTCCGAGGCATCACATTCGACTATGAAAGGGAGATTCTCATCAATGGAGTGAAGAGCCGCTTTCTCCAACTGTTTTTTGAGAAGGTTAAAGGCTGCAACAGCCGCCGTTTCCAATGGAAATGATCTCGCATGCAGCAAGGGTTGGATTCTGTCTGAAAAATGAGGAATCCATTTAGCGTAGTATGCAAACAGACCGAGAGCCCGACGTAAAGAAGCCAGATTCTTAGGTGACGGGAGCTCTTGGAGCGGGCGAAGTCTTTCTGGGTCTGGCTTAATGATACCATTGCCTACGCAGTAGCCAAGGATGTTGATGGTCGGTTGCGACTCAACAGATTTGGATTCATTCAGGGTTAAATTACGGCGATGGAGGGCATCCCGAAATTTTTGGAGGTTGGCGTCGTGTTCCTGTTGATCGTGACCTGCAATGGTAATGTTATCAAGATAGGGAAAAGTGTCCCTTAGGTTTTCCTGCTTAACCAGGCCATCCATTGCCCGTTGGAAGACAGCCACTCCATTAGTAACCCTGAATGGGAGGCGACGAAATTGGTACAGCCGTCCATTAGCCTCAAAGGCCGTGTACTGCTTATCTGAGACCTTCAAGGGTACCTGATGATAGGCACTTTTTAAATCGTAAGTTGAGAACACTTTGTATTCGGCCAGTTTATTAACCATATCATCAATGCGTGGCAATGGGTAGGCGTCCAAGTCGGTATATTGATTGATGGTTTGCGAATAATTAATGCATAGTCGCTGTTTGTGAGGTTTTAGAGGGTTCTTGACAATGACGACTTGAGCCCGCCAGGGCGACGAACATGGTTCGATGATATCCTCTGCTAGAAGTCGAGAGATTTCAGCCTCAATAAAAGATTGGTCTTCCTGATTAAAGCGCCGCAATTTTGTTATTATTGGTTTGCATCGAGGCGGAATACTGGCAAATAATGAGGGTTCATCAAGTGAAGCTGCTGACAATGCACAAAACGGTAATTTAGACGGTATATTAGAAATAGTAAGTCCGGGTTTGGATCCACCGAACTCAATGGTGAGTTTCTTATGCTGTTTTTGGAAGTCCAGCCCTAAGAGGAGATCACTACATAAGTCCTTGAGCACCGAAAGTCGGGTGGAGGGATACATACGACCATGTAGTGTCATATCAACAACACAAAAGCCGGAGATTCTGGTATTAAGTGATGACTGAGCCATCGCAATTGCCTGGTCCGATGGGAAGACATGTAGTTTCAATTTCGCAACAATCTGTTCTTTAATGAAACTATCAGTACTTCCTGAGTCAATTAAGGCATCTAAGGTATGCCCTTTAATTGAAACTTTTGTAGCTGCATGAAACAGGTTCTGTGGGCAAGCAGCTGTAATTGGTGTCGTTGCACAGAGAGTGGCTAAAACTCTCGGTGTGCTTCTTCGGGAGAGAGCTCGAGAGGAAGCTTGATAGGTCCTAGCTGGAGCATCTTGATAGGCCCTAATTGGGGTAGTTCGGTAGGCCTTAGCTGGATAGGCCCTCGTAGAGGCCCTTGATTGGCAAACTTTAGCAAAGTGACCTTTTTTTTGCAATGACTGCAGAACGCATTGCGGGCAGGGCAGAGTTTCCTAGGGTGAAAAGCATCTCCACAAAAGAAGCATTTCTTCCTAGATTGCCAAGAGGCTGCTAAAGTGGGGTCATCCTCCTCTTCTTCATCAGAATTATCAGGATTAGATTCCTCCATGATAGGGTTCACCTGAGACCACTTGGATTGTCTGGTTGCAGTTACAGCAGCAGATCGAGATCTGGGCAGCTGATAGAGGTTTGCATTTCTCTTTGCCAAATCCAGAGAACAAGCTAGGTCAAAAGCTTTTTGTAGCTCAAGTGTTTTCCTTTCTAGTAGACGCTGGCGTATAAATGGAGAGGTAATCCCGCAGATGAAAGCATCGCGAATCATTTCTTCGCGGTACAGCTCAGCTGAGGCTGCCTGAAAGTTACAATCTATGCTGAGCCTGCGAAGTCCTTGAAGGAATTCGTTAATCGATTCCCCTGGCCCTTGTCAGGCTGTGGCCAGTAGATGTCTAGCATAGACCTCATTTGGAGTCTTGGCATACAGTTTTTTAAGCGCCCGAATCACCTCATCGTAATTATCCCATTCATCAACATATTCAAACACTGTTGGAGTCACATAGTTGATAAGTATCCTCAGTTTAGTTGGAGCATCCGCGTTACATTCATCCAGAAAATTCTCAAAAGTACGGTACCAATGCTTCCATACCCTGCCAGCTGCTGGTGTTTTTGGGTCCAAGTCCAGATGAGTAGGTTTAAGGATCTTTTCCATGATGGGTGGTTCCCTGGATCCTTAACTCCGAGTTTGTCCGAAGGTCTAGTATTTGTGAGTGTAAATACTAAGTTGCTTAAATTGATGTAAGAAAAAGGAGTCTCACACATTAAGTAACTTTAAAGTAAGCTTTAAGCAACTTATACTATATACAAGAGAAGTCTTCACCATGCCTCTGGTAGAAGCCCCTTACAATACTGAGGAGTTCACTATTTATACCAGTCCAACAGGAAGTGACATATGACAGGAAGTGATGTATGTACAAAGTTCATAGTTCATAGTTCACAGTTCACAGGAAGTGATGCACATAACTGCCCGGAAGTTATTATTATTATCACAAGGAGCATGTTCTTTTCACATCTTCTGTAGAAAATGGGAGATTTTTAGATCACACAAAATGCAACATACGGGTAACGCCAGGATGGCATAAGTCAGTATGAAGATCCGCCAGAGTCGAAGTTGACATAGAAGAGCAGAATGCACGCGTGAGGGTATCCGGGTCCACATTTTCTTTGCCGGGATGATAATGTATGGTGTATCCAAAGGCGGCCAATTCCATCCTCCAGAGTTGTATTTTGTTATTCTTGATCTTAGTGCGTGATCTGCCAAATAACTGCCTGAATCCATGAGGTTAAAGCTTAAAACTAAAGGCTTTTATTAAGTAAGAACATGGCATCAAGTTAACACAGGGCAGCCATCATTCATCATTGACCCAGCCCTTGGTAGAACATTCCACAAGAGGGGCAGGGCTAGGGAGGAGCATTAGTGGTTACACCGGTGGAACATTCCAGACATTAACAAGCACAACAACAACAATACAAATGCCAGAACACAGAGTTATTTCATCACATTCACCCCCTGCTATAGATTCAGTCTGTCAGGAGGTCTGATAATCCTCTGGGAATGACGTAACTCTTGCTGAGGCTCCTCCCGGAGTACTAACTCCGGTTCATTCGAATTCCCAGAATCACCAGTATTTTCCACACTGAGGGTTTGTGCCTCTGAAGGTCCAATACCACGATTGAAAACTCTACTCTCAGAGTCGAACTCTTTTCGAGTTCCAGATGGTGCAAGATCTTTAATAGAGACCGTATCCTCTCACCCATCCGGGTATTGAATATACGCATACTGGGGATTAGCATGGAGGAGTTGTACTTCCTCCACCAGTGGATCAGTCTTGTGGCCTCTCACATGTCTGTGCAACAACACAGGGCCCGTGGTCGTCAACCATGTGGGTAACATTACTCCATTAGTAGCTTTTCTTGGAAAACTAAACATCCTTTCATGAGGGGTGGCATTCGTCGCTGTACACAAAAGAGACCTTATGGAATGCAGCACGTCTGGCAGGGCATCCTGCCAGCGAGAGGTCGGCAGGCCTCGCAACTTCAGAGATAGTACGATAGCCTTCCACACTGTCGCATTTTCTTTCTCGACCTGCCCATTACCACGAGGGTTATAGCTGGTAGTTCTACTTGTTGCAATCCCTTTCGATAGCAAAAACTGTCGCAATTCTTCGCTCATAAAGGAAGAACCCCTATCACTATGTATATAGTTAGGCATGCCAAACAAGGAAAACAGTTGGCAGAGGCATTTAATTACAACAGCACTAGTCACATCCGGACAGGGGATAACAAAAGGGAACCGAGAGTACTCGTCTATAATATTAAGAAAATAGACATTACGGTCGCTCGATGGAAGGGGACCTTTAAAATCGAGACTCAAACGCTCAAGTGGTTGAGTTGCTTTAATAAGATGAGCTGGCTCGGACGGCTTATAGAAGCGGGGTTTGCATTCAGCACAAACACGACAGGTTCTGGTCATTGTCCGGAACTCCTCAATAGAGTAGGGTAGATTGTGGGACTTAATGAAGTGGTTCATTCTGGTAACCCCAGGGTGGCAGAGTGCGTCGTGGAGACTTTGAAGCTTATCTATACCTAGACTAGCACATACTCCTCATGACAAAGCATCCGATGGCTCATTAAATACTCCAGGCCTGTACTGAATATCATAGTCATATGTTGACAGTTCTACTCGCCATCTTAAAATCTTATCATTTTTGATCTTGCCTCTCTGCTTAGTGTTGAACATAAAGGCCACGGATCGCTGGTCAGTAATGAGCGTAAAACGTTGGCCAGCGAGATAATGTCTCCAATACCTGACTGCTTCGATAATTGCCTGTGCCTCCTTTTCCACTGAAGAATGTCGAACTTCTGGTCCTTGCAATGTACAAGAGAAGAAAGCTACTGGTCTACCAGCTTGGTTAAGAGTTGCTGCCAACGCAAAATCAGATGCATCACTTTCCACTTGAAAAGGGATCTTCTCATCAATGTCCCGTTTGATATTAAGGAAAGCCTCCTGAGCTTCCGCCGATAGCGGAAAAGCTGTCGACTTAATAAGAGGTCGGACTTTATCTGAGTAGTTAGCCACCCACTGGGCATAGTACGAGAAGAATCCCAGACACCTTGCTAAAGCTTTTACAGTGTGAGGTAAAGGTAATTCCTTAAGTGGGCGTAATCTTTCAGGATCCGGCCCGATTACCCCATTCTCCACAACGCAACCAAGAATACACAAACGTGTAGTATTGAAGGTACACTTGTTTTCGTTGTAGGTCAGGTTTAACCTCTTTGCAGTCTCTAGGAACTTCGCGAGATTTTGATCATGCTCCCGTTGGTCGCGCCCACAGATAGTAACATTATCCAGGTACGGGAATATTGCTTCCAACGCGTATTCATCCACCATACGATCCATCTCCCGTTGGAAGACGGATACCCCATTCGTCACTCCAAAGGGCACCCTAAGGAATTGGTACAGGCGCCCATTAGCTTCGAAGGCCGTATAAGGTCGGTCTTCTATTTTAATGGGGAGTTGATGGTAGGCAGACTTTAAATCAATGGTGGAGAACACGCGGTACTGAGCTATCTGGTTCACCATCTCAGAAATATGAGGCAAAGGATAGGCGTCTAATTGGGTATACAAGTTTATAGTCTGGCTATAATCGGCCACAAGTCTTTTCTTTTCATTAGTTTTAACCACCACCACCTGGGCACGCCACGGGCTATTACTGTGTTCGATGATTCCCTCCCGTTGAAGCCTTTCCACTTCCTCTTTTATAAATGTTTTATCTTCTAAACTATACCATCGACTCTTAGTCGCTATAGGTCTACAATTAGGAGCAAGGTTCGCGAACAAAGAAGGCAGACTTACTTTTAAAGTAGAAAGGCCGCAGACTGTGAGTGGAGGCTGAGATCCACCATACTTAAGGGTAACGCTCTCATGCTGACACTGGAAGTCCAAGCCTAAAATTAAGTTCACACACAACTGAGGTAATATGAGGAGTTTAAAGTCCTTATACCCCATATCCTTAACGGTCAATGTGACTTTACAATATCCAGTTACCTCCGAAGTAAGGGACTTGGACGCCATCACAATTTCACTTCGAGTAGGATACACCTTCAATGAATAGGGGTTAACAAGGTTGGGGTGTATAAAACTTTCAGTACTGCCACAGTCTATCAAACACCCAGTAGGACGACCATTAATCTTGATGTCCATCATAGATTTCGACAAGGAACACGGTATGGTCTGGTCAACCATAGCCGAGGCTAGAGTAAAACGATAGGCGGCAGCAGAGAAGACATCGGGTACAGGATTACCCTAACACACTTTACTAAAATGTCCCTGTTTCTTACATTTAAAACAGGTAGCCTCTCTGGCTGGGCATCTTTGCCTGGGGTGTTTAGATTGGCCACAAAAATAACACTTAGACCCATGGGGTACAGCCGCAACAATAGGATTAAGTGGAGGCGCCATTGGTGTTATGGATGCCTCCATACTCGGAACACACGAGGCTGAGAGAGACGCATGGGCTGATGCATACACTTCTAAATTCTTCTGGGCTACATCTAACGATCGAGCAGTAGCGACGACCGTTTTTAAAACTAACGAGTTGTTCTCGAGGAGTCTCTGTCTAATATAATTAGATCGGAGGCCAGATATGAAAGAATCGCGGATGGCTTCTTCCTGATACACTATGGCAGAGATAGCCTTGTAGTTGCAATCCTTAGCCAAAGCCTTAAGGTCCTGCAGGAAATCATCCAGAGATTCCTCGGGTAATTGCCTGCGAGTAGACAAAAGATACCTGGCGTATACTTCGTTAACCGACTTAAGGTACTGGGCCTTGAGGGCTGCGAGGGCCTCTTCATATGTAGTAATATCTTCAATTATCGAGTAAGTTTGATGACTCACCAAGTTGGTTAGAAGACCCAACTTGTTAACCGTCGAATCGACCGATGCGATGAAGTGTTCAAAACATCGAAGCCAATGTGTAAATTTCTTTGACACGTCTGCCGAATGGGGATCGATATCCAGGCGCTCTGGTTTCAAAAATCGATCCATCTTCCAAAAGTTGTTACTTAATAAAATTGATGTGCCAAATAACTGCCTGAATCCATGAGGTTAAAGCTTAAAACTAAAGGCTTTTATTAAGTAAGAACATGGCATCAAGTTAACACAGGGCAGCCATCATTCATCACTGACCCAGCCCTTGGTAGAACATTCCAGAAGAGGGGCGGGGCTAGGGAGGAGCATTAGTGGTTACACCGGTGGAACATTCCAGACATTAACAAGTACAACAACAACAATACAAATGCTAGAACACAGAGTTATTTCATCACAGTGCGTTTCTGGTTATCCAGCATAAAGGCCACGGAGTGCTGATCGGTTATAAGTGTGAAATGGCGACGGGCGAGAAAATGACTCCATTTACGTACCGCTTCGATGATGGCCGTAGCCTCCTTCTCGACAGGAGGATAATGGAGCTTGCTACCCTGCAAAGTTCTGGACAGAAATGCAACGGGTCGACCACCTTGATTCAAGGTAGCAGCGATTGCCACATCAGATGCATCGCACTCGACCACGAAAGGAAGATTTTCATCAATGGAACAAAGCATGGCTTTTTCCAGTTGTCGCTTGAGGAGGTTGAAAGCTGAAATAGCCGTTGCCTCTAATGGGAATGACTTTGCGTGAAGCAGGGGCTGGATCTTGTCAGAGAAGTGGGGTATCCACTTCGCATAATAGGTGAACATACCGAGTGCCCGACAAAGAGAGCCGAGATTCGTAGGGGGAGGGAGCTCCTGAAGCGGATGAAGTTGCTCTGGATCCAGTTTGATGACACCGTTGCCCACCCAGTAGCCAAGGATGTTGACTGATGGTACTGATTTCACAGATTTGGACTCATTTAAGGTTAAGTTGCGACGACGGAGAACGTCAAAAAATTTCTGGAGGTTGACATCATGCTCCTTCTGGTCATGACCAGCAATGGTGATATTATCCAGATATGGAAAAGTGTCCGTTAAGTTCTCCTGTTTGTGGTAAACCACTGTTTGTATTCCAGTGTACATGTCTGTACATGCCTCGGCTGACTCCTCCCACGAGTCCAGGTATAAAGGTGACTGCTCCACAGTCCCTCTGTATTCTGGACTGGTCGACCACTCGAGGCACACCTTCATTCTCTTGTTAATAAAAGCCTGTTAGTTACTCGCTTAACCTCAGTCTTTTGAGTGATTGATAGCGCATCAATTTTATTAACAAGATTTTTTATAATGGAGAAGATCCTCACACCAGCATGCCTAGACTTAGACCATCGGGAGGCGGACGCACCCACCAAGTTTGCTCACTGGCTTAGGTGCTTTGAAAAATTCCTGATCGCCTCCGCTGCAACGGTCAAATTGGATGAGGACAAACTGGATGTCCTGAGCCGGGTGGAGAAATAAGTGCAGCCATTGAGAATAAAGTCGACAAGACAAAAGCCGGAAGAATTGGTGGTCAGTGTCGTCAGAGCCATTGCAATTTCCCTGTCCAAGGGGTAAATACGCAGTTTTAACTTACTGACAGCCCGCTCACTAATGAAGCTGTCAGAGCTGCATGAGTTGATTAGTGCACTCAAAATGTGTCCATTTACCGAAACCTTCATGGCTGCATGGGACAGACTTTGGGGAAAAACAGCTGTGATGGGAGGAGGGGCAGTTTTACCTTTGACAGCTGTAACCTTAGTAGTGGTTCTTGGGGGAGGAGCAGTTTTATAGCTTGCAGCTTTAACCTTAGTAGTGGCTCTTGGGGCAGGAGCAGTTTTATAGATAGTAGCTGCAAAACTAACAGGAGCTCTCGACCGGTATACCTTAGAAAGGTGGCCTTTCTTACTAACAGCGGCTCTTGACTGGCATACCATAGAAAAGTGACCTTTCTTGCTGCAATGATTGCAGGTCGCGTTTCGAGCAGGACAAAATTTCCTATAATGGAACGCACCGCCACAGAAGAAACACTTCCATCCAGATTGCCGAGATGCCGCTAGGGCGGGGTCGTCATCAGTGTAGGTTTCTAGGGTAGGGTTGTCATCAGCCGGGTTGGAGTCGTCATCCGTGAGGGCTTCCGCCCGAGGCCTATCGAAAGAGTCACTAAAAGTGATAGCAGCAGCCCGTGCACATGGTGAAAGATAGGTATCTGCATTCCTCTTTGCTAAGTCCAGAGAACATGCCTGGTCATAGGCAGCTTGTAACTTGAGGGTTTTATTCTCCAACAGACGCTGACGTATGAAGGGAGACGCAATCCCATTAATAAAGGAATCACGAATTAACTCCTCCTGGTACTGCTCAGCTGCAACAGCTTTAAGATTACAATCCTTGCTGAGCCTGCGAAGTTTCTGAAGGAATTCGTCAAGTGATTCCCCGGGTTGTTGTCAAGTTGTGGCCAGTAGATGCCGAGCAAAAATTTCATTTGGGGACTTGACATATAGCTGCTGTAGTATTTGGATAGCGGCGTCATAGTCTACACAGTCTTCGATATAATCAAACACATGAGGGGATACATAATTAGCAAGTATCTCTAATTTATCAGGAACATTTTCACCACACACCCTGAGGAAGTTGCTGAAAGTACGATACCAGTGTTTCCATACCTTAGCAGCTGTAAGTGAATTCGGGTCCAGGTCAAGACGGGTGGGTCTGAGTAGTTTCTCCATGATGGATCGATTACTTGTCTGAGTTCCCTTCTACGGTTCGAGTCGTAGCTGGCTGTTCCCGAAATCACCCAAAGCGTGGAGTCGATATCAAGTTGATTAAATTGACGTAATAAAACTCACTACGCACTTGGTTTGAGCATAAAGCAAGTCTTTAATCAACTTGTTTCAGAACATGGAGGTCTAGTTGTATTTCACTAGTTCTTTGTCTTACAAAATGTCCCTGGAAGCTGGGGCCGACGCCCGAGTATTTATACTCCTTGGACGGCGCCACCAGCTGGCAGTCCAGCGTTATTTCATGAGTAGTTTCTTGATGAATGATGAGATTTATAACAAGAAGCATTGCCATCAAGGTCAGGAAGAGCAATGCAAAACTCCTTCAACGACACCCTAATATGTCTTAGCCATATATTTAAAAAAGCCTCCTCCTACTCATCAGTCTGACATTTTCCCCTTTTTCCACACCAAACATCCTGTTCTTCAGAGTGAGAGTGCCAATGAGTGTTGAGTTACGCTCAGTTTTGACCTGAGGACTCATCCTCACTGCCCAAGCTCGTTATAGTTGGGGCCCTTACAACCAGTAGTCAGGGAGGAATTTCACCTCCTCAGTCTGAGCTAGAGTTGAACCTAAGTGCCATAGGTGACAAGCCAGTTTCTAACCAATTATTTTTATGGTACACACTACCCTCACTAAATCTCAAAAATGTTACCTTTAATATCTCATGCATGTTGAATGTACAATTTACTATTTTCCCATCTTTCTCAGTGGCTCTGTTAGCCAAGAACCTTCTACATGTTGTTAAGCTTCCAATAGATTCTATAAATATGAATAACCATCGTGTAACATCCGCAGGTAGTTAGAGCAAGTTATTCAGCGGAGAGCTCTGAACGTCCATTTTCCAATTAGATGGTTTTATAATGGTAGAGTATTTACAAACACGTGCTGGACACAACCAATAGTAGTTAGAGGGTATTACTTGCACTTTATCTCATCACTTTGAAGAGTAAGACTGGATTTTCTTGAATATACATCAGTGCATTTTGTGGCAGTTGTGCTACACACAAGTAATGAATCATATTCTCCTCCCTTACAGCACAACTTGCAGCTTATTGCTTTGCTGGGACTGAGGAAACCCCCACCCCCAGCTACCCTTTCCAAGAGGGGCTGGCAGATTGCAGCGTGAGCCAGTGCTGGGACTGAGGAAACACTCCCTAAGAGGGGCTGACAGATTTGTGCGAACTAGTGCTGGGACTGAGGGAACACTCCCCTCCCCCCACAAGAGGGGCTGACAGATTGCTGTGTGAGCCAGTGTTGGAACTGACTAACAGCACAAGAGGAGTTTGAAAACTGGAGATAAACCAAAAAGGACAGAATTAATTGAAGCATTCAGGAATGGTTAATAATAGATGTGAATTAATAGAAATGAACCAAAATGGATATTGTTGGGGAGGCATTATCGGGGTTAAAATGAATAGAAGAGGAATGGACACAGATAGAAAATGGGCACCAAACCTCAGCTTCTCTAACAAGCCCTCTGGTATTACTGAGCTTTGTTGACAGTTGAGTCAAGTGGTGCAAATGCAAGAACTCGGCAATCAACCTATAGGAACTAACACAACACGTGGTACCGCTGATCTGACCGCAAACCAATCCCTTATCATTTGAGGTAGACTTGGGCTTTTGCACACCCTAATACGCAAGAGTAACTCTAAAACAATCTCCCATCGGACTCATGGAGAGGTTGCCAATGAGAAATAACCTGCATCCTTTAGTGCTGCAGCAGTGGTCTTGAAGGAATCCAAGATGGATACAAAGCCAGACATAATCGGAAGTGGTTAAAGGAATCTTACTGAAGCAGACTGTGAGTTTGGAATGAAGCTGTTGTACTGTTAACGGGGTTGATCTTTTGTCAAGTCTAAAACTGGACTTTGGACTTTTAACATCATCCCTCGCAAATTCAAAGAGTTGCTAGGGATAATGTAAAACATAGCAACTCTCAAAGTTTTCAAATATCCAGCAGCCAAATACAGGCTATATCATCAGAGGATATCAGGGAATTGGAGGAGCTTTAATGTTACTCTGATGATGTCGCATCAGGATGGTACCAGGGCCAGAGACAACAGTTTCACGTAGCTGGAAAACAGATTTCTATCAGAAAAGGAAAATGTATTTTTATGCCCAGGGTATGTTTATAAATAATTCCAGACAGCTTTTTCAGCTTTTTAACAAGAATAAGGAAACCAAACACCTCAACTCCATTTAACAGAGGTTTTATTAACTGTACATCTGAGGCATTGTACTTTTAAAAACATCAAACTTCTCTCTTGTACCTCAGTAGATTAAATGAAACTTAAGTCAAAATAAATACAGTTCAAGGCAGTTGTTCTGATTAATCAAAGAATCAATTGTCGTTTGCTATTTTGGAACCGATAACAATTTCAACATTCTGGTGATTCTTGACGTAAGTGATTTAAGAAACAGCCTAAAATGTCTGCCTGCCCACAAGGCTATGACCTACATTGTCAATTAAGGCCTGGGCAAGGGTTTCATTTAGTGTTTGTTGGTGGGAATGAAATGTTCTGCAAGTGAGAAGGGACTGCAGCCTGTGATATACTGAAGACTGTCCTGGTAAAGCACGTCTCTTGACAGCTATATCTAACCAACTTCACTAAAAAAAAAACATTATCTGGTCATTATCTCACTACTGCTTGTGGGAGCTTGCTGTGCACAAATTGGCTGACACGTTTCCAACATTACAACAGTGAGTGCACTTCTAAAGTACTTAATTGGCTGTAAAGCACTTTGGGATGTCCTGAGGTTGTGAAAGGTGCTTTCTAAATAAACATTTTTTTAGTCAGAACTGGGAAGTGATGAATTCAAGTTAATAGCAGCTGTAGCTAGATATAATAATTGTTTAAATTAGCAACAGACCAGTACCAAAGAAATATTCTGGTCCAGCTCATCCTGGTTAATGCAGACTGTATCTCTATCCCTTAAGTTTCTTCACTATTATTATTCTTCACACCAGAGAGGCCTGTTTTTCATAGAAAGCTTACAGTAGGTGAGATTTTTCAATATTTCACATCCCTGGAATCCACAATCACCTACTTCAAGCAGCCTGTGTGACCTCTGCCACAAAGTGGGTAAGTGGAGAGACTGGACATCAGGATGCAGAGGTGGAGTCTAGAGGGGTTCAGGTAGGAAACAGGAAACTGGACAAAGGTAGCCTTTGAAATGATGGTGTGTGGCAGGTGGCCTGCACTTGTGGTAGAATACAGGTCATCTCTGACCATAAGTATTTCAGCATCAGTCATTTAATGAGATTTGCCAACAATGTAACAGATTTACAGAACTCCAATTATGTTCCATAGGGTCTGCACTACAATCGGTAAAAGAGGAACAGTCAGTAAATGAGGTTCCCAGACCGTGCAGCATACCCTACCAGCTACCACCATTAAATGTCTGTGCCTAACATCAGAACTCTTGGCTACTGAGGACTTCGTTCATATAAAGAGGGTTATATATTCACACCAGGACAACATATATCTTACAGGTTGAGATCTAATCGAGGGGTTCATACGTAGCTGAATAATAAGAACTTGGGAGTGATTGGAATCTAATCAAAGGGTTCAGATGTGTTATATACAGAGTAACTGATACCCAAAAGTGAGTTATTTGCTGGATCCTAATCAAGGGGATAGGATGCTGGTTATAAACCTCTTAGCTTCTTTCTGACAATGTAGGACTTCACGTGAAGCCCTTGATTGATGATTGCTGTAATCACTCCAGGGTGTTTGCTCTTTTATTAGTATTTACGCCAGGAGGTGGGGGAATGATTTAATTTTTTCAAAAGTCCTTGAACATGTTGTCATCTCCCAAATCTGTATCCATCTTTCCTGCAACCCCACATTTGAATCTCACCAATCAGGTTTCCAGCCATGGCACAACACTGAAACAGCCCTAATCAAATTCACAACTTACAACCTATGTGACTGTGACCATGGTGCACTATCCCTCCTCATCTTTCTCGACCTCTCTACAGTCTTTGACATGGTTGACCACACCATCCTCCTCCAATGCTTCTCCTCCATTGTCCAGCTGAGTGAAACTGTACTGGCCTGTTTCCACTCTTACCTATCCGCTCGTACCTAGAGAATCTCCTGCAATGCCTTCTCTTCCCACCCCCATACTATTATCTCTGTCCCACAAGTATCTATTCTTGGCCTCCGCTTATTTCTCATCTACATGCTGCCCCTCGGCAAAATCATCTGAAGCCATGACGTCAGGTTCCATCTGTACGCTTACGACACCCAGCTTTACCTCACCATCACCTCTCTCGACCCCTCCATTGCCTCTGTGTTATCTAACACCCAGCCTTGGATGAGCTAAAATTTCCTACAATTAAGCATTGGGAAGAATGAAGCCATTGTCTTCGGTCTCAGCCAGAAAGTCCATTCCCGAGCCACCAATTCCATCCCCCTCCCTGACCAGTGTTTCAGGCTGAATCAGACTGTTTGCAAACTCTGCATCCTATTTGACCCCGAGCTGAGCTTCCGACCCCATAGCCTCTCTATCACAAAGATTGCCTACTTCCACCTCCGTAATGTCGCCCGTCTCCGCCCATTTGCTGCTGAAACCCTCATCCATGATTTTGTTACTTTCAGACTCGACTATCCCAATGTTCTCCTGGCCAGCCTCCCACCTTCCACCCTCCATAAATTTGAGCTCATCCGAAACTCTGCTGCCCGTATCCTAACTCGCACTGTCCTGTTCACCTATCACCCCTTTGCTCGCTGACCTACATTGGCTCCTGGTCCACCAATGCCTTGATTTAAAAATTTTCATCCTAGTTTTCAAATCCCTCCATGACCTTGCCCCTCCCTATAACCTTCTCCAGTCCTATAACTCCAGAAATCTGAATTCCTCCAATTTTGGCCTCTCTTGTGCATCCTCCACTTCCTTTGCCCCACCATTGGCAGCTGTGCCTTCAGCTGTCTAGCCCAAGCTCTGGAATTTCCTCTCTAATCCTTTCCACCTCTCCTCCTTTAAGATGCCCCTTAAAACCTACCTCTTTGACTAAGCTTTTAGTCCTCTATCCTAATATCTCCTTTGGCTCAGTGTCAATGTTTGTCTGATTACATTCATGTGAAGCGTCTTGGGATGTTTTACTATGTTAAATAAAAGCATAAATGTATCACAGTGGACCTGCCAAAGGATAAATAACCTGACATAATTACCATAAGTTTATCTACAAATAATGCACAGATGCTTATCAGAATACTCAGCAACATGAGAAACACAGCATCTATCAAAAGGCAATTAATGCGCACACACCTCTGCTAAAATAATCCAACAGCTGTCGTTATGTGTGTGGTAAACCACTGTTTGTATTCCACTGTGTACATGCCTGGACATGCCTCAGCTGACTCCTCCCACAAGTCCTAGTATAAAGGTGACTGCTCCCCAGCCCTTTGTATTTCTGGACCAGTCGACCACTCGAGACAGACCTTCATTCTTTTGTTAATAAAAGCCTTTCGTTACTCTCTTAACTCTCAGTCTTTTATGAGTAATTGATAGCGCATCAATGTGGAGTCACAGATTGAGTTTTACTTCCTCCCATGGACATCAGCAGAAAAGATAATTCCAAGAAAGTTAAGTTACGAGCAAAGGTTAAGTAGGTTGGGATTGTTTAATTTCAAAAGAGATTGAGATTATGAAGGAGATTGACTTAGTTGTTGCTGTTCAAAAAGCAGGTGATACAAGTTAAAATTTAGAATGTCATTAGTAAGAAGGTAAGTCAGATGGAAGTTTTCCACCTGAAAGATAATTGACTTGTGGAACAAGTTGCCAAGAAAGGCCATTGAAGTGGACAGTTTAAATAGGTTCAAGAGACAATTATATATGCTCCTGGAGCAAGGAAGGATTGGGCGATATGGTGGGAAGGGGATAGTTGGGGATTGATTTGGGAAAAAGGGAGGGGTTTATTCGACCTAATGACCTTTCCTTGTTTCTAAATATTCTTATGGTTAACTTGTTTTATTGTACCATAAGTAATTAGATGCTGCACCACTGATATCCTCTTAGAGATGGCCTTATTCCATGGTTCCTATCCCCCACACTCAGGAGATAAAATTAGGTTACCCTTTTTCCCTATGTATGCCAGCCACTGGGTCACTATTAAATAGATTAGATCATTGCAGTTAAAGACTCGGGGGCCAAAATTCTACGGTCCCTGCTCTACTGCCAGAAGTACGGTGGAGTGGGAAGCCCGTCACCTGTTGAAGAGGATGCTGACCCCATCCTAAATCCCATTTGAATAATTGGGGAGGTGGAAGAGAGGTGCCCACCTGGAGAAAATGCAGGGAAATTGGAGCAGGACCCAGGGGATAGGTTAATGTTTGAAGTCAGGAGGTACATCAGGTGGAAGATTTTGGGGGAGGCAGAGGCCCTTCACGGGCTGAAGAGGTAATGTATAGACTTTGAATACAGGCCTTGGCCTCCATTCCATCAGTTACTTTTGAGTTGTTTGGCTCCTTGGGCAGACCCAGTACGGATCCCATACCTGTTCTCAGCAGCTGTGACTTCTACTGGGCCCGAACAAGTGTAATGGGTGTAATTATTGGTGTAGCCCAGGAACATCCCAAAGCTGGATGCCGAAGTAGGGAGTATGGGTAGAAGATTTCTCCAACCACCCCACCCCTCCCCCATCGGAATTTGGGTCGTATCGTAAAGAGGGCGGAAACCCAATAGGCAATCGGCCAAGTTTTCACCCTCCCTCAAGGAAATTTGGGTCAAGGTCAGAAAATGTTGAAGAAATTTGAGTTACATGATTAGAGTACAAAAATTCACATCATCACTGATTGCAATATGTTCTGTATGTTTGGGATTGCAGAGATATTTAGTGGAAGAATCTAATTCCTCAACCCTCAACTATTTTCTCCTCCCTTGTAGGTCTGTACTTTTTTATTATTCATTCTCAGGATGTGGGTGTTGCTGGCAAGGCCAGTATTTATTGCCCATCCCTAACTGCCCTTGAGAAGGTGGTGGTGAGCCACCTTCTTGAACTGCTGCAGTCCATGTGGTGAAGGTACTCCCACTGTGCTGTTAAGTAGGGAGCTCCAGGATTTTGACCCAGCAACAATAAGTGGCAGGATGGTGTGTGATGTGGAAGGGAAGTTGGAGCCGATGTTGTTACCATATACCTGCTGCCCTTGTCCTTCTAGGTGGTGGAGGTTGTAGGTTTGGGAGGTGCTGCTGAAGAAGCTTTAGCAACTTGTATCCTGTAGATAATATACGGCAGCCACGATGTACCTGTGGTGGATGGGAATAACGTTTAAGGTGGTGAATGGGCTGCTGATTAAGTAGACTGCATTTTGCTGGATGGCGTCAAGCTGCTTGTGTGTTGCTGCAGTTGAAACCATCCAGGCCCGTACAGGGTATTCCATCCCACTCCTGTCTTGTGCCTTGTAGGTGCTGGAGAGGGTATGGGGAGTTAGGAGGTGAGCCACTTGCCACAGAATACCCAGCCTCTGACCTGCACTAGTAGCCATAGCATTTATGTGGCTGATCCAGTTGAGTTCCTAGTCAATGGTGACCCGTCCTGCCCCCCACCCCAAAGGATGTTGATGGGGGAAGAGTCAGCAATGGCAATGCTATGGATTCTCAAGGGTAGGTGGGCTCGCTTAGTTCTGTCTATAACATGCTGCAACACCTGTTTAGCATGAAACTGTTGTAGTTTCATCAGGTTGGCACCTTATTTTCAGGTACACCTGATGCTGCTCCTGGCATGCCAGAGTTGATCAAAAAGGAGTGTAGAAGACTCTTTCTGGGATATGGTTTAGTGACTGCATCAGCTCTTCGTTTCCTTTACCCAATGGCCATTCCTTCTCACAAGAAACTGGGCACCAAGTGTCAGCAGGCTATTCAACTGTGGGAACCATCACAGTCAAGCCCAATCCTGTTGTCACCTGAGGTCTACATGTGCATTTTTCAGGCAGGGGTCATTGGACAGTGATGGGGGATGGGGCATTCCTTTTGAAAACACAATAACTGCTTTTCTCCATAATGATCAACTCACAAATGAAATCACATTCTCAGAAATCAGCTATTCACAAAGTTTCACATTCTTGCAGTTTCATTCCTCTTCCGTGCCTAGTGACCATGAAGCAACCTATTTCTTCCACTGCTTTTACATCCAGCAAATTGTACTCTGGGTTGTTCCCATAAAAAAGACACCTTTTTATGTAGACAGGTCATTAGCCTGACCAGGGGGCACCAGCTAGATGCAATTGGGGAGAGTGGGGGGGGTTTCAGCATTCATGTAAGTACACCTCTGGATGTCAGCCCAGTATTTAGAGACCGGGGTGGGGGGTGTTACTGAGTTGCTTTGCGCCTACTGTTAGTAACGGGGCGCAAAGCAACTAGCGCCGGGCGCGGTGCCGCCCACGCCTCCCGCGAAATTCAGTGGGAGGTTAGTGGCAGCGCTAACCGGTAGTGCCCTGTAGCGCAGTGCCGCCAGCGATGACGTAATCGCCGTGCGCAGCACCCCGCTCGCGATCTTCAGGAGCGCCCCCTGACTTACCACCGGATCCTATGTCCAACGGGGTCAGAGGGGCCTACCTGCGGCCAGCGAGGCACAATTTAAAGGCGAGGTGCGGGGTGGCCATTTTTGTTGCTGGCCGCCTGCCAGCACCTGCCTGCGCTCCCGTCCCCGGCCTCCTGAACGCCCCCCCCCCCCCCCCCCGCGGAGTGCCGGCTGCGCTCCAAGAGCCCGGCACTTCTCTTGAGTGCCAGGCTCTCTTGTTGGCACTCCCGATCCCCGGAGGCCCAGCTGGGCCCTGGGTCACGCTGCGCAAGGCCCCTCCCCTTTAAGAAGGGGAGGAAGGCCAGCAAGACCGCAGCACGATGTGCCGCAGTGCGTGGCGCTGCGGCTCGTAGCGCCGCGATATTGACTCACAGCGCCCCAAGAGGGTTGCGGGGCGCTTCCAGTCGTGCCTCGCTTCCCTCTTGGGGCGCAATCACTCAAGTTCTGGCGCGGGGGCGCTAATTTTTCCAGGGCACTACCGGCGAAGTTAGTGCCCCAAATGGGGCGCTACTCAATTTTCAGCTCGGGATCTCTGGTCTCCGCTTACCACGGTGCAGTTTGATTAGCCAGTTCATTACAGAAAAAATAACAAAGACATTATTCCACTTTCAGTTAATGGCCGCTTTGTGTCCTGGCTGCTTTTCTCCCCCTCCCTTGCCCTGTGG
The DNA here is from genome assembly GCF_052327205.1 of Somniosus microcephalus. Classification (NCBI taxonomy): domain Eukaryota; kingdom Metazoa; phylum Chordata; class Chondrichthyes; order Squaliformes; family Somniosidae; genus Somniosus; species Somniosus microcephalus. Next base: position 47,740,653 of record NC_141001.1, on the reverse strand, counting down.
CACTGAGACCAACTGTAGACTGGTAGTGTAGAATCTAGCCTCTATATTTATAAAGCACAGTGTGTGGGTGTTTAAATTTTATATCAGTTATTATGCAAACTAACTCAGGACAGAAACTGTACTCGGTGATAACCAGTAAATATGCAGCTGGTGGTATGAGTGAGGCCAACTATTGACGCTGCTGTTAAGGTTAGTTAAAGAATACAATCTTTGTTAATGATGTTCACCGGTGAGTGGGTGAGATTAAAAGGAATCAACAATTATTTCGATATTGAGTTGTGACAGAAACAGGATTAGTCAGTTTATTAAAAAATTACCTATGCCATTGTCCTCCTTGTTACTATAAATTACAGACCGACATGACTGAAAGAGACCTTTGCTTGTTAGAATAACAAACCAGGTATAGAGACATATGACAAACATAGAAGTGGGGAACCTACCAATCATGGTTGCAGAAAGCAGGGAAGGAATGATATTTCGCGAGAAAGGGGTTGATGGCGGCTTGAATCCACATTTTGGATGTATCATACTCCAAACCGGCACAGAACCAGATCGCTGAAACTCACCCCAAACTGTTACAGAACCATTCATTCCTCAGGTCATTTGTAGAAACGTTAATATTTTCTTTTTTAAATGGACTCACGGGGCTTGATTTTATTCACTTTTGAGTATCACCAAATGCATGCGTAACATATTTTGCTTGTCCTCAGTTTCTGGTGTTGGGGGGGGGGGGGGCGGGGAGGTGGGTATTGGACAGGAGGTAGCAACAGTTTACCCCCCCACCCCCAATTTGTACCCTGTTCATGAGGCAGTGATTTGCACTGGGGTACACGAGTTCCATCGGCATAGGTGCCCTTTGGTATCTCATTCAAGGTGTCATTCTTGAGGGTTAATAAATGCAAGCTCTTTGAATCCAAGGGACATCAAAGCAGAGTCTAATCATGTCCTCAGCTACATCCACCCAAGTGCACTTGGCAGTAGGGGGAAATCACTGGCCAGCAATCAGCAGCAGTCTCTCCCAGTCCAGGGGTACTAAGACTAATTGTAGCATCTTAAATCAGCCAGGGTTCTGGCTTCTGATCACTAGGCTGCGATCCCTGCTGAAAAGTGCGTCAGTACGGGTGTTGGTGACAACAGAATCAGATTGCCACCTTGGCCGAGATCAGCACAGACTGGGGATATGAACATAGGATCTGCCTGGTCTGTAAGGCTCTGCACCACACTGAGTGGTGCCATCAGGGTAGCTGGTAGTTGGAGTGACAAATGCCCCATCTGCCCAGTCTCACCCATAAGGCCATTTTGGAAGTGGTACTGCCACTGCAACCTGCTGCCATTTGGAATGTTTGCGAAAGAGAAGGAAAGCAGGCTCTAGACCCCCGCCCGTGACCTGCGTTATTTCAACTGTATCTAAAAAAGACTAATTTAAGTAAATTAACCCTGCCAGGGTTAGACAGAGAAGAGGTAAAATTGTTGCTTTCAACACTGGTATTGTACATTGCCCTTCCTCCTTGGCACCCCCTCCAATAAATGGCAGTGGCTACAGTGAAGCATGTCGGACGTACATTTAACTGAAGGTTAAACATTCACACAGCTGCTGCAGTAATCCCCCTTTGCACCACTCAACAAAATAAACTATTGGTGTCACAGCACTAAAGAACTTCTGTTCAGTGTCAGGAAACACAATAAATTGAAATAAAATCAAGCTCATTGTCCTACATATGTCTCTTGTCTAATTAAAATGGAGTCTACTCCATTGGCAGTGGATGCCTACCAAGGCTTGAATAGGGGGGGCGGGGGTAGGGGAGACAGAGCAACTCGATTCAAGATACTCTTCACCAGCCATCAATTGAGGATCAGATCATTCATCAGGTCATGCTGAAAGCCAGTGGCAGCTTCCTGTTAATACTGCAGAAATCACTTGAGATGCACACAACTGAGCGAGAAACAGGAACTCTGACGCAGTACTGGAATTCAGAGAGAGAGAGACAGGAAGAGAGAGAAGCGAGGATTGATGGAGTTGCCTCATTTGTGGAGGTATGCATCTAACCACAGATCACCAGACTTCTTCAGGGACCTGGGGGGAGAAAAGTAGCACATCAGGTAAATCAGTGGCAGACTTAAATAGGCTCGATTTACAAAATATTAGGGAACCGTAAATGGGGCAATTAAGAGACTGAATAGTTAAAAACTTCCCACTAGGAATAGTACTCGGACCTCACTGTGGGCATTGAATTGGTGCCCTACAAACACATTTGTTACTGATGTTAATCCATTTCCTTCACACTGTGGGACTCAGTGATGCCTGCCTCCCAGCCAGCACCCTGTATCATTTGAATGCATCCCTACTGGTGTTTAACCCAGCTCCTTCACACTGTGCTAACATACATGCCAACCTAGAAAATTAGCAATAGCTGGACAACACCCCCCCACAAAACTGACAACTCAAAAACAGGCCCGAATGTAGTTACACTGGAAGTGCAGTGGCATCAAGGGAGCAGCGGTGAAGGGAGTGTGGGGAGACGGAGCTGGATCTTCCCACAGAGCGGTGTGTGCTCATGGCAACATCTCTGGAGTGTGGAAAGTTCGAATCCCTGCTGACCTCTGTCCACAAACACAGATGAACAGACATCGGATCTGTAATTGCTGAGTGTCTGCTTAAGAACGGTGTGCACGTATGAATCGATGTCCAATTTGCTCCGACATTTTTCCCTCATCTAACATTAGACACACACAACAGAACTCATAAATTGAATATTTGCTTGCTGAAAATATTAGTTATAAAGTTCCCATAGTTTCAGGGATAATACCAGAGGATTGGAACTTTGAAATGTATCCAATGTTGTACCCTTATTCAAAAAAGGAGAACGAAAGAAACCAGGTTAACTATAGATCAGTGAGTTTAGTGTCAATAGTGGGAAAATTGAGAATTCATCATCTGGAGTAGAGTGAGTAGCCAGTTAGAAAAATATATAAGTTGATTAGAGAGAGTCAGAGTTATTTTTTAAAGGTAGGCCCTTTATAAAACTAGCCTAATAGAGTCACTGAGTTGGTAGATAGGGGAATCAATGGATATTGTATACATGGATTTTCTGGAGGTTCCAGACAAGAGTTGCTAGTTAAAATTGAGATTTGTGGAATTGGAGATAACCTTGTGTCATCATGGATATAAAGCAGGCTATGAGGTAGGAGGCAGAGAGTTGGGATAAAAGAGGCATTCCTGGATTGGTTGTAGTGAGAAATAGTATCCCCAAAGATTGGTGCTGGGGTGCCACCTTTTATGTATGCATATGTAGGAATCCTGAACAAGGTGACATAATCTTTAGCCCCAATTTTAACTGGGAGTGGGAATCGGATGGGAGGGGGCAAGGTGAGGTGCCAACCGCACCCCCCCCCCCCCCCCCCGACCTTGCCAGCGTGAGGCCCAAGCGATTTTAACTCCTAGGCCTCATCTGCAAGTCGCTGGTCTGCTGGCCGCCTGATACTGGAGCTGAGTTTTGGACAACAGGAGGGCGGAACCAAAGAAACTGTCACTTGCAACAAGGTAAATCATGGAGAGAGGGTTTCAACTGGGCCCATAACAACCTCTCCACTCAAGCCACCGTTAGAATTAGCGTCAAGGCCCAATGACGTCAATGGGCCCCTGATCTGCATATTTAAAGCAGGACCCTGCCAGCTTCAGGTGGGTGTCCTTGCCACCTGCTCAAAGCAGGTTAAAACAGAAGGTGGCAGGATCGATGTGGGAGGTGGTGGGTATGTTACCTGGCTGATTGTAACAGCCTACCCAGTTTCCACTGGAAAGGTAGGATTAAAATCACCCCATTAAAATTCCAGCTACACTGGCTAAAAGTAAATCTAGGAAAAACATCTATACACAAAGGTTTGCAAGAATACGGAAAACACTACCGAAGACGTACATGAATATAAAGTTAATTCAGATGTTTAAAACGGGAGTTAATATGCTATTGGGAAGTAAGGTTATTAGGGGATATGTAGAAATGGAAGGGAATTGGGATGAACAAAGACTGAGCCACCATGGGTAACAAAATGGCAGAGCAGGATTGATGGGCCAAATGGCCAATTCCTATGTCCCTTTTTTTTGCTGAGTTGTAAACAGCACCATTTACACTCTCCTACCCATGCTGTCCACAGCCCAGACTAATGTCCTGCTCATTATTTGATTCTGCAATCTCTCCAGAATGATCCCTGTAAATACCAACATTACATTTTCCTCGGCTGCTCCATGATTCCATAAAAAGCCACTGGGACTACAGCCTGCACAATCTCTAATAACAGTACTGAAGCCTGCTGGCCAGAAAAAAGGCATTAAGCCATGGAGCAGAGAGAAGGGGCAAGGAGAGGAGAGCAGGGAAGAGGGGAGTGAATTAGGAAATGCCACCACATATGTCCAGACTAGTCAATGTAGGGGTGCTGATGGGGCAATCTCGGAGCAGCAAAAGAACTTTGAAGCCATGCTAATTTTTACAGGCAAACACTGACATGAGGAGAAAAGTGCTGAGTGTCTGCATAAAACACACAGTTGGCATGTATGCATCAGGCTCAATGAACTCCTTCCAGCCAGCACCCTGTGTCACCAACTATTATCTGTATGAATGTCACATCACCTCCCTCGCACTGCGTCTGGCTTCAGCTAATTCCCCAGGCAGGTAATCAGTGCGCACTATTTTGAAAGGAACAGGTTTTTTATGCCACTGTTTTAACCCTATAATAGGTACAGGAAATAAAGGAACAAAGGCCACGCATAGAATTAAACTCTTTTCCCCCCGACAGCTTTGAGGTGGAAGTTAGGCTCAATTTTAAATCTCCCAAAGAATAGAGGGTTAAGATGGCAACCTGTGTGTGTGGAAACTGGACACTTGATGGCCGGTGTCACGGTGCTAATGATGTGTGGGTTACTCACCCTATTATATCCTTGAAGGCCTGCAACAAAGGCTTCACCTGGTAGCTCAGGCCATGCTTGTCACACAGCGATTTCACTAAAGGAGCAATCTTGTAGTAATTGTGACGAGGCATCGTAGGGAAAAGACTGCAGAAAAATATATTAGAGAAAGGAAATTAAATGCTCTCATTTGTAAAGGAGGCTGGTGTCTGAATAGTACTGCAACTAGAAGCAGTGACTTGGAGCCCCACTATTGACCCCTTTTCCCTTTACCCCAGTCCAGCCCCAGCTTCTTCCTTCCTTTGTTTCTACTCAAGACTAAGGGACCAGTTTTAACTCAGCCCACCTGGCAGAATCAGGGCGCTGGCAGAGTTCAAATCAGCACGGTGAACTTAGCTCCCTGTTTCCGCTCAGCCGCCATAGTTACTGGGGCCTTCTGCTGGGTGGCCCAGGCGTCTGCCTGAATCAGGTGGGGGCCTCATTCCTCTAAACAAATCGTGCTCCTACGCCATACATCATATCCCAATGTAATATCGAGGGATAACTGGGCACAGCATGTGCCGTGCAGGTTTCTTCCAGTTGTACTATGCAGTGAAAAACAAGAAACCTCAAAAAGGGAAGTGAAAAATTATATTCGTGGAGCCAGGGGTTGAGGAGTGTTGCTCCAGGCTCCACAGAATAATGTGGGCCTCTGCCACCCTGGACTCCACCACCCCCCTCCCCTCCCCAGCCCCGGACCTACCTACCTTTCTGCTGGCCGCGTCAGCTTCTGGGACACCAGATATTGCACCGGCCCAGATCCAGCGAGCTGCATGATAATGAGGCCTGGCCTTTGGAATGGACCGGGCCACTCGCTGGCAGGACTGGGAACACTCCACTGACCAGCCGCCCCAAGAGTTAAAATCAACAAATGGCTTCTCCATCCCCCAGCCAGGGCATGTTACTGATATCTTCAAGGTCTAACACTCAGAACATCTAAATCAGTCCCAGTTAAACAATGACATTCTCACATTTTAACAGACATACACAAATCTCATTACTTTGTTACAAAATACAAAAAGCTCTGGAGCCCAAAGCAGCCTCCAAATCCTTAGCAAGTTTACTGCATCTCGCACCATCAGTGTTTAAACCCTTCACCTCATAAAATGTTCCTCAGGTTGGAACATCTGAGCTCTGGCCAACAAAGAATGTCCTTTTTTCATTCTCAGGATGTGGGTGTCGCTGGCAAGGCCAGCATTTAGTGCCCAGCCCTAGTTGCTCAAGAAGGTGGTGGTGAGTTGCCTTCTTGTTGAGCTGCTGCAGTCCGTGTGGTAACACGGGCTATACAAACATTTCCTGTTACAAATCAAAACACATGTTACATGCTCCCCGAGATGGGGTGTACTCCTTTATCTGTCAGGTGAATGTGCTAACACCAGAGTGTGTACCGTACATGCCATATGTTGCACAGATATCTGTACTGGAGATGGAGGATGTTCTCTGGCTGTTGTGCCCATCAGACATGAATGAATATCAGCTCCTCCATCACCTGCACCGCTTGTCCTATTCTCAGATATTGGATCTACTACAATGGTGATCACACAATTCATCTACATGACAAAGGCACACAACAGGGACATGACCAGGTGATGAGTGCGGACAGTCAGCTTTTACCTGGTGTGTATCTTATGGACTTTGTGCTTTGTGAGACAGTTTACAAAAATACCAGTATCATATTCATAACGTGTAATGATGGAATGTATGAATTATTAACTCAGTACATGTGGTAGTGTAGTGAAGCAGTAAAAGTACAGAGAGTGGAATGGCTAATTTAAATCAGAATCACCAATGAAACAGAAAGAGCCAGAGATCTAGCAATCTTGTCAATTTAAAATGCAGCAGTAAACAGGTTTTAATCATGATGTATTAATATTATTGGGTCATTGTTTTACTTATTAAGGCAAAGCATATTTGTCAATGGAACATTTATTTCCCCACAGTGTCACAGCAAACATACTCAGATCAGGAGCCCATGAAAAGATCCCATGAATCAGGTCTGGATTCTAACCTTGGTCTCAAAGAGGTGAAAGGCCAATATGTTAATGTTGTGAGCCCCCATCCATAACCCCCCCCCCCAAAAAAAAAACCTGTCCCCTACCTTACCAAATGTTTCCTGTTTGAAAGAGGACAGTACTTACTGGTGCTCGATCTGGAAGTTGAGATGGCCACTGAACCAGTCATTGAAGGAGGATTGTTCAATATTACACGTGGCGTCCAACTGGAGAATCAAAAACAGAATGGTACGTCATTAGACATCCTGAAGGATAATGATCTGAAAACACCTGGCATGCAGGTTGACAGTCAGACTTCAAACTGTTGAAGACGGCCTATAGGCTTGTGCCTCGACACTCCAGCCTGTTGACCACCCACATCAGGTGTCTTGTTGGTACAGTATCAGGACATGAAGCTGGCTGTTGAGTTTATTATAAAGCTACATTCCCTCACTATATTTGTTTTGTTGACATGAGCCAGGCAAAATACATAATACAGGTTTGCTGAGTTGAGCTGAATCAGGTTGAATGCAACTTCTCTGTATTGTTGCTCTGCCCAGACCAGCCTGTTTTTCAGGGAGCACTGAGCTGCACATTGACAAACAAACCATCAATGGTGCTTGTTTTGGAAACAGATTCTATATCATTACTGTCTTCTAAGGCAAGTTGTTATATTACAGGTACTGACCTCATACTTGTACGGAGTGGCATGGGAGTGAGAAACCAGAGTTATACTGCCAGTTTCTAAATCACTCTCAGCATAAGAACAACAGCTGTACAGAGCTCTGGTTAGACTCTGTCTGGAGTACAGCATTCCGTTCTGGGTCCCACACCTCAGGAAGGATATGTTGGCCTTGGAGCTCAGATTCACCAGAATGATGCTGGGGCCAAAAGGGTTAAATTATCAGGACAGATTGCATAGACTGGGTTTGTATTCCCTTGAATATAGAAGATTAAGGAGTGATCTAATTGAAGTGTTTAAGATGATTAAAGGATTTGATAAGGTGGATCAGAGAAATTATTTCCTCTGGTGGAAGAGTCCAGAACAAGGCGCATAACCTTAAAAGTAGAGCTAAGCTGTTCAGGAGTGATGTCAGAAAGTACTTCTTCACATAAAGGGTAGTGTAAATCTGGAACTCTCTCCCCCAGAAAGCTGTGGCAGCTAGGTCAATTGAAAGTTTCAAAACTGAGACTGATAGATTTTTGTTCGGCAAGGCTATTGAGGGTTATGGAACCAAGGCGGGTAGATGGAGTTAAGATACAGATCAGAAATAATCTAATTGAATGGAGGAATAGGCGTGAGGGTCTGAATGGCCTACTCTTGTTCCTATGTAACAGAACTCTGCTTGTTAAATTTTAATGTTAGAGAGTCAAGTGCTACATTAGTTCTCTTTATTTCTTAAGAACTTGGCTTTGTATCAGCCTGCAGTTATACTGCAGAGAATGTGAAGTGGAAGCAGTGCCATCTCCTGAAGTTGGTCTGACATCTCTAGCCTAATCTCTGTTTGAAAAAGAGGAATATTAAAGCACATAGGGAAAGAAAGGATGTGGGGGAGCAAAGGAGGAGAGTGTACTTACAAACATATGAAAAAGGACAGAAAAAGATCATCTGGTCCAGCAAGTCTGCCCCACCCTGACCTGGTATAACCTATAGGCACCATCAACTCATTCTCCCAGTCAGGCAATTTCCTGGAAGAGGCAAAAAAACTGAAAAAAATATTCTCGGCCAATTTAGGAAAACACTATGAAAATTCCTCGCCAAAGGCAATCGAACAAGTTGCAGGAGGCCATGGTGATCGATATTCCTAATCTTACTTTTCTACCCATCCTCTATAGCTCAAGGTATCTACATCCCCATCTGTGTAACCTCCTGCACCCCTACAAAGCCTCAGATCTCTGCACTCCTTCAATTCTGCCCTCTTGCACATCCTGATTCTGTTTTCATGCCTCCTCTGAACCTTTACCAAGATAGGGAACTCACTACGCAGGGAATCATGGTCACAAACTCATACCTAGCAGTCCACAGCATCATACACTGGGGCACCAATAAAACACACCACCATGGTGGTCCCCAGAACCACAGGCTTGTTTCCAGGCCTGACTGATATTGGCCAGAGTGGTGGACTTTCATGTAATTCCTAATGGTGACTGATCTGAGACAACATTGCTTGACCCCCTTCACGATTGATGTTGAATGTCTTCGACACAATATTGGTCCCAGGTATGACCCATATTGGCTAAAAATGTAGCTCCAAACACCATTTTAGGCCAATCAAGAAATTAAACAGCTTAGCCTGATCTGGTTGTATCTCTGGAAGAACCACATCAAAACATTACATTAAAATTAAGCCTACATTTGAAAGCTCTAATGGTCCTAGGTTTCCAATGAGATAACTCATTGCTTGTGCAAGCATCTAAACATTGCTGAAATGAGCTATCTTCAGCGCTGCACAGTTTTACAAATTAGCAGCAGGGTGATCTGTGATGACATGACATCTTTGTATCACCAATCATGCCAATGCACTTTGTTCGGTTTAGTAACGTGCCAGGTTTTCTTTGCAGTTTGACACATGACAGCATCCTTTAAATTCTCTTTGCAATTGTCAGATTCCGTCTGTTTTGTCAGCTCCTGACATGGATCTGCGTCATCATGGCTGCACTTTTCTGTATCATGAAACTTTAATCTACTATAAACATTCTAAATATTTTACATTAATGTTTTAATGAGCTGCCTTCTGTATTCTTAACATTCTGGAGAACAAAGTCATTGAAATTTGAGGCTGAAATAGATAACAGGAACAGGCATATAATTCAATCTGTTTCTCAGGACAAAGTCTGGCCTCCACAGGTTAATGAGAGATCACAGAATCACAGAAACCCCACAGTGCAGATAGCGGCCATTTCAGCCCATCGAGCCTGCACCGACACATATCCCACCTGATCCCCGTAACCCCTACACCAACACATATCCCACCCTATCCCCACGTATTTAATCCCCCTAACACTAAGGGTCAATTTATCATAGCCAATCAACCTAACCCGCACATCTTTGCACATCTAGTATACAACATCTCAATGTGACAATAGAGGCACAGAAATGAAGCACCCCATAGAAGAGAACAGGCTATTTTAGATCTAGTATTGTGCAATGAGAAAGTGTTAATTAATAACCTTGTAGTAAAGGGGCCTTTAGGGAAGAGTGACCATAATATGATAGAATTTTATATTGAGTTTGAAAGTGATTTAGTTAAGTCCAAAACTAGGATCTTAAATCTAAACAAGGCAAACTACGTAGGTATGAGGGGCGAGTTGCCTAAGGTAGATTGGGAAACTACATTAAAAGGTATGACGGTAGAGAAGCAATGGCTATAGGCCAGTTAGCCTGACATCAGCAGTAAGCAAAATGCTAGAATCTATTATTAGGGTCATGGTAACAGTACATTTAGAAAATCGTAATATGATAATGCAGAGTCAACGTGGTTTTATGAAAGGGAAATTGTGTTTGACAAATCTCTTAGAGTATTTTGAAGACATAACTAGTCGGCTGGATAAGGGGGAACCAGTGGATGTAGTGCATTTGGATTTTCAAAAAGCGTTCGATAAGGTGCCCACAAGAGGTTATTACACAAAATTAGAACTCATGGCATTGGGAGTAATATATTAGCATGGATTGAGGATTGGTTAATGGACAGAAAACAGAGAGTAGGAATAAACAGGACTTTTTCAGGTTGGCAGGCTGTAACTAGCAGGGATCAGTGCTGGGGCCTCAGCTATTTACAATCTATATTAATGACTTAGATGAAGGGACTGAGTGTAACGTATCCAAGTTTGCTGATGATATAAAGTTAGGTGGGAAAGTAAGCTGTGAGGAAGATGCAAAGAGGCTGCAGGGAGATATAGACAGGTTGACAGGCAAGAACATGGCAAATAGAATACAATGTGGAGAAGTGTGAAGTTATCCACCTTGGTAGGAAAAACAAAAACATTTTGAATGGTGAGAGACTGGGAACTGTTTGCGTTCAGAGGGACCTGGGTGTCCTTGTATATGAATCACAGAAAGTTAACATGAAGGTACAGCAAGCAATTAAGAAAGCAAATGGTATGTTAGCTTTTGTTTCAAAGGGATTAGAGTATAAGAGTAAAGAAGTCTTACTACAATTATACAGGGCATTGGTGAGGCCACACCTGACGTACTGTGTACAGTTCTGGTCTCCTTACCTAAGGAAAGACATACTTGTCTTAGAGGGAGTGCAACAAAGTTTCACTAGGCTGGTTCCTGGGATGAGGGGATTGCCCCATGAGGAGAGATTAAGTAGACTAGGCCTATATTCTCTAGAGTTTAGAAGAATGAGAGGTGATCTAATTGAAACATATAAAATTCTTAAGGGACTTGACAGGGTTAATGCTGGGAAAACGTTTCCCCTGGCTGGGGAATCTAGAACACGGGGTCACAGTCTCAGAATAAGGGGTAGGCCATTCAGGACAGGGATGAGGAGAAATTTCTTCACTCAAAGGGTTGTGAATCTTTGGAATTCTCTACCCCAGAGAGCTGTGGATGCTTAGTCGTTGAGTATATTCAAGACAGAGGTCGATAAATTTTTGGAAACTGAGGGAATTAAGGGATATGGGGATAGTGCGGGAAGGTGGAGTTGAGGTAGAAGATCAGCCATGATCTTGTTGAATGGCGGAGCAGGCTCGAAGAGCCAAATGGCCTACTCCAGCTCCTATTTATGTTCTTAACAGTTCTGCTGATTTGTGCTCCTGTTGTGCCTCTCTCCTTTGTTTCCTCACTGCTCTCCTGAAAACACTGGACCACTTTCGAGGACCTTCTACAAGTAGCCATTCTCCATTTGAGACTAAACAATGGCTTGTGACCAGAGTGACATCAAAGCCAAGACTGATCCTGTCTTCATCCAACTCCACATACCCCCAGTCTTCCATATCATATACTTTCAATAAGAGGCAGAAGGAACAAACAAACAGACGTTCTTCATTGATGCAGAAAACCAGTCTTCATGATGACAACCAATCAAGATCACTGTCTATAAGCCAGATGGCCTTTTTGATGATGGCAGCAATTTGGGCACTTGGAAAAACTGAGATACAATGGCCATTTTGTGAAGTTACCCCATGATGTAGCTTGTCTGTACTGACTACAATTTAGTGGGCAGCCATTTTGATAAGAATACATGATTCTAATGCACTTATGACTAAAAACATTTTGTTTCTTTTAAATGGGAACTGTCACAAACGGCTAAAAGTAAATTCCAAATCTGACCATTATACTGAGGGTTACCTGCATAGTGAGCCAGTCCTTATGCTTTTCATCATCAATGTTCATTGGAATATGGTTCATCTGGGTCACCCACACGAACCAGTGACTCTCTATGAACCTGCAGAGAGAACCAGGGCAATGGTCAGGTATCAACTACTATCTAAACTCTTCAAGTGCTGATTCTTCTACATTCTGTTCAGAACAGACAGGTACTTGTTAAACAGTTTCTTGGAAACCTCTTTTGGGTGCTCTTCCTCCTTTGAACATTATAAACTGGGACCAGAGAACATTTTCCCTCTAACTTTCTGCCTCTCCAATGTTTTTCCCCCCTCTCCTGAAGGTACCAACTCACACTTGGGTACAGTTCCATAGGGACCGGCAGACTCCCAAATGGCCATTCTTCATGCGTGAGCTTAGACACTGAAAGTTGGGAAGTTTCAAGACGTATCACAGCTGAGAATGAACCTGTCCTCACCCAATGTCCACATACAAACACTTTCTAGAAGGCTTTTTGGACAGCAATCATGAGGAGGAAGCCTCACTGATTTTTTCCCCCTCCTAGCTCAGAGAAACTAAGGCCAATTGTAGCACCCCCTACTGCCATTAGTGTCAGCCGTGGCTCAGTGGGTAACACTCTCGCCTTGGAGTCAGAAGATTGTGGGTTCAAGTTCCACTCCAGAGACTTGAGCACAAAATCCAGGCTGACACTCCAGCACAGTACTGAGGGAGTGCTACACTGTCAGAGGTCGTCTTTTCAATGAGATGTTAAACCAAGGCCCTGTCTGCCCCCTCAGGTGGCCGTAAAAGATCCCACGGCACTATTTCAAAGAGCAGGAGCATATTCCTGGTGTCCTGACTAATATTTATCCCTCAACTAACACCAAAAAATAGATTATCTGGTCATTATCACATTGGTTTTTGCCGTGCGCAAATTGGCTGCTGCGTTTCCTGCACTGCAACATTGACTACACTTCAAAAAAGTACTTAATTGACTGAAAAATGCTTTGGGACATCCTGAGGTCATGAATGCAAGTCTTTCTTTTTACAGCTGGGATCAGCTAACTCTGCACAGACTGGGGGATTAAACCTGGGATTTTCCTGTTCTGAATAGCTCCGTTACATACACTTTTACTGACCGCCATCTAGCGAGCTGGAGAACATTTCTTAATGGACTTTGCTTTCTATACATGGTCATTTTGTTCAAATTCTAACTAGCTTGTACTTTGTGCACCCGACGTCAGTGGTTTATTTGTCAGTAAATTGCTATCCTTTCCACCGTGTCTGCTGCAACACCTTGTCCCACCAGGAAAGGAAAATTAAAAACCTGGAATTCAGATATAAATGAAGATACAGAGCTGCTCTAAATTGATACCAGTTTGAATGAGCCAATTTAGACTGGTCATTACAAGAATTTGGGGCAGGTTGGGCATTTGACACTGAATATGAATTGTCTGATAATCCAATCACATCACTTAAATCATAGGCACAGCCACTGACAGGAGAACAAAAGGGGAGGGGGAAATATCTCCCTCACATATTTTTGACTTGGGTTACATCCCCTTCTCCAAAATACTAAATTAACCTAAAGTCCTCCTCAACTATTTAAACAAGGTAGCACCTTGGTTTAGAATCCTAATAAATTATAACATTAGTGACTGAGATTGGAACAGGAGGAGTTCTCTCCAACTGTACATACCTGACGAAGAGGACAAAGAGTATGGAACCGAAAAATCCATAAAATGGGATGTAGGTGTTGAAGTAGCGGATGTAGTATGTTGTAGCCCAGGCAAGATCCTGCAAAGTGGAGAAGAAGGAAACTGAACTGTGTTAAAGGCATTGTGATATCATTACTGATTTACAATATATCTATCTATCTATCTATCTATATATATATAAACGGATACTTCTTTCTGTCTGTCTATCTGTCTGTCTGTCCTCACGTGTGCGTCTGTCCGGCTATGCGCTCGAAAGTTATAGAGCGTACCTACGCGTGCGTTACCTCCAAAGAAAGCTTACGGTTCCGGGACGGTCGTAAGCGTATTTACTTTTCGGTCGGACGAAAATTGTTCGCGCCTTATGCAAAAAACCTTCAAAATTAAACTCATTATCTGCTACTTAGCATTGATTGACTGACGTCAAGGTTCGACCAATCCTGTGCCGTCACGATTGACCAATCCTACAGTACAGATGGTTGGCCAATCGGTGTGTGTGTGGGGGCGGGACTAATCGTTTTCATCTCAGGGATGTGGCGTCCATTGCCTCAAGCTAAAAACAGCATTGCTGCTTCAACTCCTTCCAGCTCAAAATCTGCTGATGCAGCTTCGAAAACGTTAGTATCTCTTATGTTATTTTAAAAAGATTTACCAAAAATCTTTTAGAAGTACTTTCACTTTCATCTTTCAAGGTATTAAAAGGTAGAAATATTGCCCGGCAGCAGATTGAGAGAGGGACACAGAGACAGGGCCAAAAAGCCTGGGACTCGATTTAAAATGTTGCCCGGCACCAGATTCACAGAGGGACAGGCAGACAGGGCCTGAAAGCCTGGTACTCGATTTAAAATGTTGCCCGGCAGCAGATTCACAGAGAGGCCCCAAAGCCTGGCACTCGATTTAAACCGCCCAGCCCAAAACAGCCCTGGCAAAGCCGGGCTCCCCCAGCTAGTATATATATAAAAGCTATGAAATTGCTCTGCTGTGTGTGCAGTGCAATAAGTCCAGATAGTGCCATGCTTCAGGTCTCATCTTATGCTATCACTTCCATCCAAGTAATGTTATTCGAAGCATTTTTGGGGGGTAAATTCTGTGCTCATCAAAGTATGGGATGTTACTGCTGGGGAGTGAATTGCTGGGGAGGATTGCCAATGTAACCAGGTTCCAATCCAAATGCCTGGCTCTCCTACCCGGGACAGAAATCAGGCTTTCCTTCCTCCCAGGCCCCAGGAATTTGGTGCCAATGTGTCAATCTACTGTGGCTCCCCAGTTACATGTTGGACAGCGTCTTTTTATACATAAACGAAAGCTAATGTGCTACGCTGCAGTGTTTGTAAGTCTGTTTTGGTGCCCAGAATTTCCTGCATAACAAGGCCCTCAACTCAAGAGGGGCTAGTGCCAGCAAGAGGTGGCGTTTCCTTTCAGGGAGGCAGGAGGAACTCACAGGTCCAGTCACCCTTGGCATTTCTCACACAAGTGTCACTGGCTAGTTCTAGATCGGGGCAAGGGTCACCAGCCTGCCCTTTCCATCGAGCAATGGCAGAATGTGATGAGGGAAGACAAAGAGGAAAATAAAATTCAAAGTGGGAGGTGGTGAGGAGTGGGAGAGGGAAAACAAATCCTTATATTACACGTTCTGACGTACTTACCACCCAATCTCGACGGGTAATCATGGTCATCATTATCTGAATGTAGAAATACACCGGGATTAGCAGGGGCGGGCCAACTGAAAGAGAGAGCAGCAAGTGACAACACAGGTGATATCACAACAGGAAACAACCGTCACAACCGATAGCATCACACTGACTGGTCAAGGAGTCATACTTACTGAGGAAAAAGTACTCGTGTTGATAGTTGTACGGCAAATACTTGATCTTCCTTTTTCCAAACTACAGGGAGAAAAGAGGAATTAGGAGGAATCAGGTCAGCATCTACACTAGGCCTTCAGTACAAGGGACCGTAAATCTTTCACAGAAACATTTGAACTGAGGACCCATTATTCTGTATAAAACCATCTAAACGTCGCAATTAAATTCCAGCCCACAACTCCCTCCCAGGTATCCATTGTTCTATGGGGTAATTTTGCAGTCCAATATTCCCAGCAGGGAGAACACTGGAGACAGGGCTACAGCATTTATCCCTGATTCTTCATCCCTGCTGCAAGCGAGCACAACTACCTGCCAGAAGCATGAAATCACAGAATACCAAATAATTATTAGATACAAACAATCCATCCAAACACTTGATTGGATTCAGCCTGTAAACTTACTTTCAGATAGCCACTATTCTAGATATGATCATCCAAACCCTTTGGTTAGATCATGGGAAGTAGGAAGCAGTGGGAAGAGGGAGAAAAGTGTCCAGCTGCCAGTAGTTCCATAAGAGTCTGTTCCACCTGCCACTACAGTATCCCCAGTGCCTCTTCCTTTTGTCCATGCTGGCCATTCAATTGGAGCAGCAGAGGGACATTGACTTAAGACCTTTGCCCTGCCTACTTTCTGTTATTTACATGTAATGGGATGGGCAGTGAGCAGGTGAGTGCTGTCATTGTCAAATGGGGAGGAAAAATACCGTCCGTCATTTGCAGGAGCAAGGGTTTGGCAGAAGGCCTCCCTGCCCCATTTTCTTTCACTTTCCAACCTATGATCATCTGAGAACAGGTGGTTTTACAGAAGAAAATCCAGGCCGCAGGCAGGTGGAAGTCCTGGCCCACCATACTTCCAGTGGGAAATGTAAATGGGAGGAAATTCCACACCTACAACTCACTTCCGGGTATCCGTTATTCTACATATAAAGTATCTGAACCCCTTGATTCGATTTCAACCTGTTACTCACTCCCGGCTATCTGCTATTCTGCAAGATGTATTTTCCTCCAGTTGCTAATGTTAGTGAAAAAGTTGGTGCGAGTGTAAACATGTCTCCCAGAGTATACTAACGGTGAGGTTTTTGTGACACTGAGGGAAATATCCCAGCCCACATGATTCTGTTGCTAAATGTATGAAGAGTTCAGACTGCATAACATTCTACTATACTTGTAGGATCTTATCCTTTCTGGTTCCAATGTTAAACACAGAGAACATGGAGTGAATCTGTACTGTTCCTCCTAAGATGTGAATACTCCATCCTTCTTCCTTGAATCCTTGCTCTATTGAAAGCAAGACTCATTGTGCTGTCTCCTACTCTAACTCACTTTTTCGCCAGGACCTTAAAACTGTGGCGCTCCTTACCTTCCTCAGGCTTCCTTACCTACTTCAATCCATCGTCTTGCAGCACAAGCTTGGCATCATGTAGTCAGAACTCCCCAATTTATCTCACCACCTCTCCTACTCTTTCCAAACTTGGTCTTGTCCTGCACTATGGGCCCAGGCCCTTCTCCTAGATTTCTCAATATAAAGAAATTACCTCCACGGGTTGTGTATCTCCCAATACAAACATCTTCAGCATGTTCACATCAGGGTCCTTGTTAAAGATGTTGGGCTTGGCGTGGTGCTGGAAGTGTCGATGATTCCACCAGTTCCCAGATGCCCCCTTATAACAGAGATACAGTATCACACAATATACTAAAAGCATGGCAATCCAGCTCTTTACTTATATGAGTTTCAAATTCTTTCTTAATCACCCACACGAGTTTCGGTATCTCACTCAACCCCTCCAGGTCTAGTGTCTCACACTTGTTGACAATCATGCTCAGCATTTGCTCTCTGTCAGAATCATCTTTAAACAGCTGGCACAATTGCAACCCTTTCCCCCTC
Source organism: Somniosus microcephalus (assembly GCF_052327205.1). Taxonomy (NCBI): domain Eukaryota; kingdom Metazoa; phylum Chordata; class Chondrichthyes; order Squaliformes; family Somniosidae; genus Somniosus; species Somniosus microcephalus. The sequence goes on along the minus strand of NC_141001.1, from coordinate 47,722,990 downwards.
ACTTTTACTTGGGGCATTGCTGTGCCACAAATGCCAGTTTGATACTGGTACCTCACAGCAAGCTAAGGTTGTCATACCCAAGTTGCCAGCTCCTATGGTGCTGTCTAGTCCAGGCAAAGAAAGTTCTGCGCATGCTTGTTCATAGAGCTTAAATGCTAATGTTAGTGGGCTGTCCTTTTGGCTTTCTAATAACATCAGAAAGAGTCAAAACACAGCTAAGAAGTTCCCAGGCAATCCAGTCAAATCTTTTAACCTTGACTTTGCACAAGGCCACAGATACACTGCAATGGGTGTGAAGCAGAAATGTTGCGAGACTGTCTCCTTGCCCATAAAGTGAGTCCACACTCAAATTACACTACACAGTTTATATCAATATGAAATCAAAGCTGTTTAACAATTGCACATTATGAACAAATGCAAAACACTACAAATGCTGGAAATCTTAAACAAAAACAGAATATGCTGGAAACATTCAACAGGTCAGTCAGCATCGGAGGAGAGAACAGACAAGTAAAGACTGCCGATATTACCGATGAACAGCATTTAAAAAGGAACAGAACATGGGAAAGGGGACGGAAAATATATAGACACGGTCACAGAGAAAGAAACAGAATGACCTCTAAAGTGCTTAAATGGAGAAGGGGAGATGGTTAAATGGCAGAAGTAATATTAGGATGAGACAATAGGAGACATAATGAGCGAAATTAAAGAAATACAAGACACAGAAAATGTGTGAATAGCTTAAAGAGATGGCTGATGGGCAGGTGGAGAGGGAAGCATAAATGGCAAAGCAGAACGTGCTCCAGCGGCCCAGGAGCCTGGTAGAAGTAAAAAGCAAGTCGACACCAAGGGTACAGACCAACTTCCCATCATGGTATCCTGACGGAGGGTCCCCATCCCAAACACCAACCTGCTCCTTCCTGGGGCTTGGGCTGGGGCCCCTACATTGGAAGACCATGTCTTGACAAAGGGTCCGCACACCCGAAACTTCAACTTGTCTGCTCTCTCCACCGATGCTATCTCACCTGCTGAATGTTTCCAAAAGGTTTCTGGCTTTATTTCACATTACTGCAAACTGTGTAACATAACTGGCCTAATGGGCAAATACCAAGTCTGGGATCAGCAAAGCTGAAGTTCCCCTAGCCAGCTTCAGAATCAGCAAGAAAAGTAGCTTCAGCCTCAACATAATCATACACCACACCCATTCTTTGTAAAGTCCTTTGGAATAGACTACAGAAAACCCTGCAGCATTCCAATTTTTTTAAATTAGCATTGTCTGAAGAACACCTCCCCCATGCTAACCTTCATGTGACCGATCAGGAACTTATGTAGCAGGTGGTTCCATTTTGATTTCCGAAATACAGACAAATGTCCAAAATCGTGTTGAAGCCAGCCTGACTGGGCCTGGAATCCACAAAAAGATAAACACCTTTACAGCATTGTACAGGGATAGGAAAATAGATTGAATTCTCTTTACTGTTTTATAGAAAGTAATAAAAACAATGATCCTCCCAGATAAACAGTTCAGCGGCTCTCACCGTCCCCGCCTCCTCACCCCCACAACTGCTGATCAGTTCATCCAACAAATAACTCAGCATTATTTCATGGCAGTCATTCACCCATCTCACTGTAGAGGCAAGGGTTTCAACCAAGGCTTGAGATCCCTGAGAACAGGCTGAAGGGGTTTGTTCATTCTATGTAGGACTGGTCCATTATTTTCAAGGGAGAATTCCTCAGTGTTTATATCCAGGAGATATTCAAGAGTCATAAAAGACTCCCCTCGCTCAAAAGGATGAAGATTCTAAATCCCTGTAGCTACACAGCATCAAGGATTCCCATAATCAATTGCCATGGGGATGTCTGAGATTTGTACGAGTCACACTGAGATTCACTGAGTTATTTACAGAGTATTACAGCACAGAAGGCGACAAGTCAGCACACTGCACCTGTGCCAATTTCCAAAAAGAGCTACTGACTTAGTTCCATCCCTTTCCCCATACAGTCTTAATTTTTTTTCCCCCAAGTATTTATTCACTCCTTTTTAAAAAGATATTATGGACTCTGCTTCCACCTCGGTTTCTGGTAAGCCATTCCATTAACAACCCTCTGCATAATAAATATATACACATTTAAAAAAATTCTCCTAGCCTCCCTCTCTTTTGTCGATGATCTTATATTTATGTCTTCTAGGTACTGACTCATCGATCAGTGGAAATAGTTATTGTGTTTGCTTTAGCAAAATCCTTCATAATGTTGAACACACCTATTGACTTAATAGGACCCTGATTTGCATATATTGAGGCACCCGACTGCTTTAGGCAGTTGACTCATCCGCTTGTGAAATCCTGCAGTTTAATATCGGAAAGGATTGGGTTATGAGCAGGAAAGTAACCTGCTCAATTTTAACTGCCTACCTGGAGGAAACTGGCCGGGTAAAAACTGACCCCTACATTTCCATTATCAATACGCTCCATATTTCCTCAAAAAACAATATTAAATTCGTCGGATACAACTTCCTTTTGCAAATCTGAGCCGGCTATCCTTAATTAATCCATAGATTTCGGAGGAAGCATTCATTTTATCCCATATCGTGGCTGCTTGCCCACTTTACATCAAGCGTAGGGCTGGGAAAGAGAGAGCATGTCAGTGATTGAATGGAGTTGAATGTACTATCCTTTAGGATCTTGGAATAGGATCGGCTAAACTCCCTGTCCTTCTGGATCCCGCACTGGGATTAGCCAAACTCGTGTTCTTCAGGATCCTTAACTGAAATCACATTAAGAGATCATCCCATTCGATTAAACTTAATTAGAGTTTGCACCCTGGAGAAAAAGGGAGTGACGTAGCACAGTACCTCACCCTGCCATGCTTAGGTATTCTCATTTTGCTTGGTTCCACGCCCTTCATTGATCTGATTATGTAGTGATGACTGTTCCTTACCTGTGAGGTTGCCAGGATTAATGCAGTAAGGAGAGTTGGAATCCAGCCAGTTCCAAAATATGACAGCGTCACCCAGGCCAGGAACTCCAAGACCAAGAGGTGGCCAAAGTAGAGAGAGAAAAACACCAGATCTGTGTCAAATAGTTTCATGTCCTCCGCTGTCTTCCGCAATGCCCGAAAATCTTCAATCAACTCAATCTGAAACCAAATGAATGAGTGTTCACTGAATCTTCAACGGGTGCTCCGTAACCACTCTTTTTTCAATGAATTTTATGCTCATCAAATGTTAGTGTTAGATGTTACTGCTGGGAATCAAACACTTTCCCTAGATAAAAAGCAAAGCCCCTATTACATTCAAATTCATTTCATTTTAATTTTAAAACTAGTTGATTTTCAGTGTCATTGCACAAAGGGAGTGAAAACCAAGTGTAGTCCCCAGATGAAACGGGGTTAGAGGGCTGGGATAATTAGCTCAGGGTTTGCAGATCTAATTCAGTCTCCAAATTAAAACCATACATTTTGTCCTTACTTTTCTATTCCCATTATAAATTCCTGTGCCCACATTAAGAATGGAAACTACTTAAGTAAACTGGTCACCTTCCTGTCAGTAGAGGCACTGCAGTGCCTCTAATGGGGGAGGGAGTAATTACAGTGTGACAAGTTTACATAGACGGTTCCCATTATAAATGTGGGCGTAGGAATTTATAATGGCAAAATGGTGGCAGGAAGTACGTGTTGACAGAAGATTTTTTTAATCTATTAGTAGTCTATTTTGCATGGTGTTGCACACAGGGAATCAATACCAAGTGTAGTTTTTAGGTCATGCTCTAGAGTGGGAATTGATTCTCAGCGGGCATGTACTAATTTGTTGAATAACAATCTGATTTCTGCAATGATTTCACCAGGGTTTCCTTTGCTTCAAACCATTTCAATGCAGTTAAAATCAAACTGTAAATAGGTCACTGGCATGATGCTTGACTGCACGGTATCATGGGATACTGATTTGTTCCTGCGATTCTATACATAGGTTCGTGATCTTGGCCATTTTGCAAGCCATTTCTCCCACAGGGAGACAGAAATCAGAGTGCAGAGTCACCATGGGGCACTCTTGCGTTATCTCCCAATGTCATCTCCAAAGGTGGCATTGACTTGGGTTTTGGTTGTTCTCTCAACAGGGTAATGGTTTGAGCATTGTGGAGGGTTGAATAAAAATCAAGACTTAATTACTGTAGATATGATCAAACATTTTTATTTGGAAGCAGGAAAAAGCCATAGGGCTGAACAAGCTGGTATATTTTGTCATTGAGCCTCCCCTCCTAACCCTTTAACATATCCCTTAATCCATGCCTCTTGAATACTGTCCATCTCAATCTCCCTCCCTTCGACGGGCTTCTAACCCTGAATTTCCTGTGGAACCACAATGCTAGTTACAACAGTGACCTTGACTGGAAGACCACAGGTCAAATTCCAAAGGTCACCTACAATCAAACCTTATTATTCCAGCTCCACCCATGAATTAATCATTTCAGTCCCGGGCGCAAACATTTCCTTTCAGGCCTCTACCAACGGCTGAAGAGGAAATGCACTGCTTGGTGTGGAACTGACCACACACACCAAGCAGGGTTCCAGGTTTGATCTCTTAACTGTGGTGAGTTAGCGGACCTCTACAGGGCCATCAGCGAACAACAAACTGCGCACCCAGACGGAGCTTTTATCGTCGCGGGGGACTTCAATCACATAAACCTAAAAACTGTACTACCGAAATTCCACCAGAATGTTTCCTGCCCCACAAGAGGGGAGAACACACTGGATCAAGTCTACACGAGCATTGTAGACGCTTATAAGGCCATTCCCTGCCCCCACCTTGGGAAGTCTGACCACCTCTCCCTGTTTCTAGCCCCGGCATACAAACCGCTCATCAAAAGAGTGAGAACATCAGTGAAAGTATGGCCAGAGGGGGCAGTCTCGGAGCTTCAGGATTGCTTCGAACGCACTGATTGGGGCATGTTTGCCCATAATGACATCGAGGAATACGCATCCACAGTGCTATTCTACATTAACAGCTGCGTCGAGGTCGTCACAACCCATAAAAATATCAGGACATACCCCAACCAGAAACCCTGGATGAACGGAGAGGTCCGCTCGCTGTTGAAAGCACGCGACGCAGCATTTAAATCTGGCGACGCGGCGGCTTACAGTGCAGCTAGGACCAACCTAAAAAAGGGTATCAGGACTGCCAAAAGGAAACAAACACTGCGGATAGAGGATCATTTCCACAACAACTCGGACCCCCGGCGCACGTGGCAAGGCATCCAGTCCATCACTGACTACAAGGGCAAAAACACCAGCCCCCCGGTTAGCGATGCCTCCCTTCCGGAGGAGCTTAACAACTTCTACGCTCGCTTCGACAGGGACAACAGGGAGCCGGCTACCAAAGCCTTGCCACTCCCGGAAGACCAGGTGCTCACTCTGTCGACCTCCGACGTAAGGGGTGTTCTACGCGGAGTGAAAACACGAAAGGCTGCTGGACCGGATAGCATCCCTGGACGGGTACTCAAGGAATGTGCTGATCAGCTGGCTGATGTCTTCACCGCCATCTTCAATCTGTCATTGGCCCAGGCAGTAGTCCTACATGCTTCAAGACCGCTACCATTATTCCTGTGCCAAAACAAACGGCTGTGACGTGCCTGAATGACTATCGACCTGTCGCACTCACACCCATCATAATGAAGTGTTGCGAGAGACTGGTCCTGGCTCACATCAAAGCCAGTGCTCCCGCCTCTCTTGACCAACACCAGTTTGCCTATCGTGCAAACAGATCAACGGAGGATGCAATCACAACTGCTCTACACTCGGCACTGAATCACCTAGATGGTAAAGAGACCTACATCAGAATGCTGTTCATAGACTACAGCTCAGCATTCAACACTATCGTCCCCAACAAGCTGGCCACCAAACTCCAAACTCTTGGCCTGAACACTTCCCTCTGCAACTGGACCCTGGACTTCCTAACAAACAGACCCCAGTCTGTCAAATTAGGTAACCACACCTCCCCCCCCCCCCCCCCCTGACCCTGAACACAGGGGCCCCACAAGGATGTGTGCTGAGCCCCCTCCTCTACTCCCTCTTCACCCACGACTGTGTGGCTGTTCATGGTTCCAACACCATCATCAAGTTTGCGGATGATACCACGGTAGTAGGCCAGATCACCAACAACGATGAGTCAGCCTACAGGGAGGAGGTCCAGCATCTCGTGAAGTGGTGCGCCGATAACAACCTGGCCCTTAACATCAAGAAAACCAAAGAAATCATTGTGGACTTCAGGAAGTCTAAAGGCGGAAGTCACACCCCCATCCACATCAATGGGGCTGTGGTGGAAAGGGTGGACAGCTTTAAGTTCCTCGGAGTCCACATCACGGAAGACCTCTCCTGGTCCCTCAATACCTCCTCTCTGGTGAAGAAGGCCCAGCAGCGCCTATATTTCCTAAGGAGGCTGAAGGGATGTAACCTGTCACCCCTGATCCTCTCAAACTTTTACCGCTGCACAATAGAGAGCATCCTGACGAACTGTATCACAGTATGGTATGGCAGCTGTAGCTACTATGACCGGAAAGCCCTGCAGCGGGTAGTCAAAACTGCCCAACGCATTACCGGCACCCGGCTACCGACCATAGAGCACATATACCAGAAACGCTGTTTACGGAGGTCACGGTCCATCATCAAAGACCCTACCCACCCCAGCCACAGTCTGTTCGCCCTCCTGCCATCTGGGAGATGCTACAGATGCATTCGCACCCGTACGACCAGATTTAGGAACAGCTTCTTTCCCAGGGCTGTCATCCTACTGAACTCCACAAATAAACTCTAAAGCCTGCACATCTGCCAATGCACTTTATTATGGTTATGTTTATGTTAATATACTACAAGCCAAATGTATGTTGAATGTTTAAATGTCTTAATCTAAATGTACACTCTCGGGAGCCGCAAGCCTACATTTCGTTGTACTGCACTTGTGCACTAACAATGGCAATAAAAGTTGATTTGATTTGATTTTTGATTTGATTTGATTTTTCTGACGGGGAGGTGGTAGGAGTTCTCCATTTGTGCTCAGTACCTCCATGTTGGGGAGGTGGGGTTAGAAGAGTAAAAAATCATTTTGGGTTCCCAGTGCTGATCACGATCCAATGACACCTGTAGGAAGGCACAGCTATGTGGAGGTCAGGTGAGGACATGATTGCTCATCAATGGCATCACTGTTGTAGCAAATACCCTGATGGTACATAGAGCTGTCAGCTCACAGATGAAGAATGGATATTTAGGTGAGGTAGTGAAGAGCAGCTGGGGAACTGTGCAACCGTACTCCAGCTATGATTGTGTGTGCGGGGGGTTGGGGGAGGTGGGGGCCGGAAATACAAAAACTTAAAAACACATTTCCCCTCAGTCCATTTATGTTCTGTGCTGCTCAACCAAGCTTTAGATCATCCAAAGTTACAAGGAGTCACAAACATTTCTAGCTCACATACACCATCTGCAAAGCAGGGCTTTCTACCGAAAAGCGAGCGGGGAATTGGATTACTGAGACCATCTGTATTGTTGTAGGCAAATGGTAACCTGGATCAATGAGGTAAACTGAACCTTTTAATAAATTATTTACTGATGATTTCATCCTTCTTCCCTATGCTGCATGCCCTTTGTCACTGCTGCCTGCCCTGTGACTCGTGTGTTTACAGATACAGATACTCCCACACAGTCTCCAAAGGAACTGTTTTGTATTCTCCACTTTTGTGCTCATTAAGGTGAGGAGTGTTAGTGCCAGGAATGGAACATTTTCCATTTCAGTCACCTGATATCAGCATCAAGCACTCCTGGATCAAGTACAGCATAGGGTCTATACAGAATAATTACACTCTACTCCTCTTAATTCAAAGTTGCTCAATTTGACTTATCGATTAATCCAAATTTAAAAAGTGTAATAAAAAAGCCTGTGTTTTATTATAATTGCTTAATTCATGCTGCTTGATCATTTTATTTAAGCAGATAACTTTGAATTATCAGTAGCCTGTATAAGCTTCCTCTACTCCACCCCAAAATGTGCTTCAGTCCCAACCTGAAAAGCATCCCCTATTGCACCAGTGTGGCATTCAACATTTCCACATAGCCATCCCACAGTTTCCTTAAGCGAGATTACCAATTTAGTTTTACTTGCTGCCACGTACTGCTGCAGGCTCATGCCTGAATAAACTGGGTTGGGACTGCACAAACCCATTTCACAGAGAAGCTCCACTGCAAGCAAATGAAAGAACCCAGATTCCAGGCAAGCGTCTAACTCTATCCCCTAAACAAAATACTGTAAAGAACTGCTATGTGATAGCACACTTGTCCCCTCATCAGCATCAAGCACTCCTGGATCAAGTACAGCACAGGGTCGATGCAGAATAATTACACTCTACTCCTCTTAATTCAAAGTTGCTCAATTTGACTTATGTCCAAATTAAAAAAGTTTAATAAAAGTGTAACAGCAGTAAGCAAATCCAGGGAATGATTACATTATCAAGGTGCTAATGTTGGTTTTAATGAAAGTGTCAACACGTGACTCCTGCCAAGGTCGAATTACCCGATCGGAAACAGTATATAGAAATAAGAATCGTAGAATGGTTACAGCACAGGAGGAGGCCATTCGGCCCATTCAGCCCATGCCGGCTCTCTGCAAGAGAACTTCAGCTAGTCCCACTCCCCCGCCCTTTCCCCGTAGCCCTGCAAATATTTTTCATTCAGGTACTTATCGAATTCCATTTTGAAAGCCACGATTGAATCTGCCTCCACCACCCTTTCAGGCAGTACATTCCAAATCCTAACCATTCGCTGCGTAAAAAAGTATTTTCTCATATCGCCTTTGGTTCTTCTGCCAATCACCTTAAATCTGTATCCTCTGGTTCTTGACACTTCCGCCAATGGGAACAGTTTCTCTCTATCTACGCTGTCTAAACCCTTCATGATTTTGAACACCTCTATCAAATCTCCTCTTAACCTTCTCTGCTCTAAGGAGAACAACCCCAGCTTCTCCAGTCTATCCACGAAACTGAAGTCCCTCATCCCTGGAACCATTCTTGTAAATTTTTTCTGCACCCTCTCGAAGGCCTTCACATCCTTCCATGATTGCAGTGCCCAGAATTGGACACAATACTCCAGTTGAGGCCGAACCAGTGTTTTATAAAGGTTCATCATAACTTCTTTGCTTTTGTACTTTATGCCTCTACTTATGAAGCCCAGGATCCCGTATGCTTTCTTAACCGCTTTCTCAACCTTGAACAATTTGTGCATATGTACCCCCAGGTTTCTCTGTTCCTGCACCCCCTTTAGGATTGCACCCTTTAGCTTATATTGCCTCCTCGTTCTTCCTACCAAAATGTATCACTTTGCACTTTTCTGCATTAAATTTCATCCGCCACATGTCCGCCCATTCCACCAGCCTATCACTATCCTCCTCACTGTTCACTATACTTCCAAATTTTGTGTCATCTGCAAACTTTGAAATTGTGCCCTGTACACCAAAGTCCAAGTCATTAATATATATCAAGAAAAGCAGTGGTCCTAGAACCGATCCCTGGGGAACTCCACTGTATATCTTCCTCCAGTCCGAAAAACAACCGTTCACCACTACTCTGTTTCCTGTCACTTAGCCAATTTTGTATCCATGCTGCCACTGTCCCTTTTATTCCATGGGATTCAACTTTGCTGGCAAGCCTATTATGTGGCACTTTATCAAATGCCTTTTGGAAGTCCATGTACACCACGTCAACCGCACTGTCCTCATCAAAAAACTCAATCAATTTAGTTAAACACGATTTGCCTTTAACAAATCCATGCTGGCTTTCCTTAATTATTCCATACTTATCCAAGTGACTGATAATTTTGTCCCGGATTATCGTTTCTAAAAGCTCCCCACTACCAAGGTTAAACTGACTGGCCTGTAGTTGCTGGGTTTATCCTTACACCCTTTTTTGAACAAGGGTGTAACATTTGCAATTCTCCAGTCCTCTGACACCAGCCCCGTATCCAAGGAGGATTGAAAGATTATGGCCAGTACCTCCGCAATTTCCACTTTTACTTCCCTCAGCATCCTAGGATTCATCCCATCCAGTCCTCGTGACTTATCTACTTTAAGTACAGTCAGCCTTTCTAGTACCTCCTCATCATCAATTTTTATCCCATCCGGTATCTCAACTACCTCCTCTTTCACTATGACTTTGGTAGCATCTTCTTCCTTGGTAAAGACAGATGTAAATTGATCATTTAGTACCTCAGCCATGCCCTCTGCCTCCATGCGCAGGTCTCCATTTAGGTCCCTAATCGGCCCCACCCCTCCTCTTACTACCTGTTTACTATTTATATACCTATAGAAGACTTTTGGATTTCCTTTTATGTTAGCTGCCATTCTATTCTCATACTCTCTCTTTGCCCCTCTTATTTCCTTTTTCACTTCCCCTCTGAACTTTCTATATTCAGCCTGGTTCTCACTTGTATTCTCAACCTGACATCTGTCATATGCCCCCTTTTTCTGCTTCATCTTACTCTCTATCTCTTTTGTCATCCAGGGAGTTCTTGCTTTGGTTGCCCTACCTTTCCCTCTCGTGGGAATGTCCCTCGACTGTACCCGAACTATTTCCTCTTTAAAGGCAGTCTATTGTTTGATTACAGTTTTCCCTGCCAATCTTTGATTCCAATTTACCCAGGCCAGATCCATTCTCAACCCACTGAAATTGGCTTTCCTCCAATTAAATATTTTTACTCTAGATTGTTCCCTGTCCTTTTCCATAGCTAGTCTAAACCTTATGATACTGTAATCATTGTTCCCTAAATGTTCCCCATCTGACACTTGCTCTACTGGACCCACCTCATTCCCCAGAACCAGATCCAGCAATGCCTCCTTCTTCGTTGGGCCGGAAATGTAATGATCAAGAAAGTTCTCCTGAACACACTTCAGAAATTCTTCCCCCTCTCTGCTCTTTACACTATTACTAGCCCAGTCTATATTAGGATAGTTGAAGTCCTCCATTATCACTACTCTATAATTCTTGCACCTCTCTGTAATTTCCCTGCAAATTTGCTCCTCTGTAGCCTTCCCACTAGCTGGCGGCATATAGAATTTTTACAAAAAAAATTTGTTCATAGGATGTGGGCACCGCTGGCAAGGCCAACATTTATTGCCCATTCCTAGTTGCCATTACAGCTAGTGGCACCTCTATTGTTTCTGAACTCTAACCAAATAGATTCTGTCCTTGACCCCTCCAGGACATCCTCTCTCTCCAGCACTGTAATATTCTCCTTAATCAATAATGCCATCCCACCTCCTTCCCTATCTTTCCTGAACAGCTTATATCCAGGAATATTTAGTACCCAATCCTGCCCTTTTTTGAGCCAGGTCTCCGTTATTGCCACAACATCATATTTCCATGTGTCTATTTGCGCCTGCAGCTCACCAACCTTATTTACCACACTTCGTACATTCATACACATGCACTGTAAACCTATCTTAGACCTTCTTGTATTCTCTCTTAGTCTGACACCACCTAATATAGTAGAGATCTCCTCACTGGGCTCTGACTGCCAGGGCCATTTTGTGTTAAAATAGTTAAAATGGCAGAATGTTATCCTCAAACATCAACAACTTAAAAGCCGGTCCAACGCACCACAAGGGTTCTCTTTAAACCTCACTTTGGTGTCAAAAACAGGAAGGCAGATTATTATCTGAATGGCAATAGATTGGGAGAAGGGGAAGTGCAACGAGACCTGGGCGTCCTTGTGCACCAGTCGCTGAAAGTAAGCATGCAGGTGCAGCAGGCGGTTAAGAAGGCAAATGGTATGTTGGCCTTCGTAGTGAGAGGGTTTGAGTACAGGAACAAGGATGTCTTGCTGTAGTTGTACAGGGCCTTGGTGAGACCACATCTGGAGTATTGTGTGCAGTTTTGGTCGCCTTATCTGAGGAAGGATGTCCTTGCCATGGAAGGAGTGCAGCGAAGATTCACCAGGCTGATACCTGGGATGGCAGGAATGACGTATGAGGAGAGATTGGGTCGATTGGGCTTGTACTCACTGGAGTTTAGAAGAATGAGAGGGGATCTCATCGAAACTTATAAAATTCTAACAGGACTAGACAGACTAGATGCTGGAAGGATGTTCCCGATGGTCGGGGAGTCCAGAACCAGGGGTCACAGTCTAAGGATAAGGGGTAAGCCATTTAGGGCAGAGATGAGGAGGAATTTCTTCACCCAGAGAGTGGTGAACCTGTGGAATTCTCTACCAAAGAAGGCAGTAGAGGCCAATTCATTAAATATATTCAAGAAGGAGTTGGATATATTTCTTAAGGCTAGGGGGATCAAGGGATATGGAGAGAAGGCAGGAACAGGGTATTGAATTTGGATGATCAGCCATGATCGCATTGAATGGCGGAGCAGGCTCGAGGGGCCGAATGGCCTACTCCTGCTCCTATCTTCTATGTTTCTATGTTTCAATTTTAAACTTGACAGTGTTGCCTTTGCAGCAGTCAGTGTGAACCTGAAACTGGAATGGTGTGAAATTACCATCTACCCAGTGTTACTTCACACCCAACACTGATACCAGTCTGGCTCCAGCTACATTGATCAATATTTGTCACTTCCAACCCAAGAAACTTTGGTCTCTGGGTTTCTCCCTCCCCCTTCTGTTTGTGATGTATCTCTGTGGCGTGAGCTTGCTTTCTCTTTTCCATCAAGGCGAGGGATGTTACTGCGTAGTGCATTTGATGCTACGCATGTTAATTGATGCAATCTTTACACACATTAAAAATAAATAAAGTCCAAAGTCCCATCAAATTGAACAGTCCGTTAGGCTGTTCCCCAGCCCTTGGGTCTGTTCCTGCATACCCACGGTATGCAAGAACTGCTGTACTACCCCGGGCTGAAAAAACAGTCCTGGTTTCTTGCAGGGGTGGCAACGGCAGTGTTGTGTAGGGGTCCCCCTTGCAGCCTGAGCTGTCCTCGGTCAGTGGTTCTTCCCTCTGTCGCCTGTGGTATCGCTGCTCCCGGTGTTCTGGAGCTGGGGTGCCCAGTGTTACTTCACAGACAACACTGACACCAGTCTGGTTCCAGCTACATTGCTCAATATTTGTCACTTCCAACCTAAGAAACTTTGGTCTCTGGGTCTCTCCCTCCCCTTTCTGTTTGTGGTGTATCTCTGTGGTGTGAACTTGCTTTCTCTTTTCCATCAAGGCAAGGGATGTTACTGCTGGAGAATGAAACACATCCCTTTTCAGGCACTCAGTTTCAGCACCAAGTATTCCCAGGTCAAGTCTAGGTCAGTTAGATGCAGATTTAAGATCACTCTAACTTAGCCCAATGATGTGCCTCAGTCCCAATCTCAGAACAGCTCCTCCTACTGCACCAGTGTGGCATTTCTTTCTATTTTCTCCAACAACCATGCTTAAGCCCACCTGAGTGCTGATTGCGTAGGCTTGTGTCCACTAGCAGCTGGATTAAGACTGGCTAAACACATTTCACACAATTACAAATTAGCAGAGGAGAATTTCACCTCATCGCTCTGGGCTGGATTTAAACTCAGGTCCCAGAGGTGGAAGGCGAGTGACTAACCCACTGTGCCACCAAACCCCTCCCCTCACCCCCCCCCACTTGTTTCCTCTAATTTTAGTGTATTCTGAATCCTCCTCAAGTACTTCTCTCTGTTCCAGTTCTTTCATCTCTCTGCTGTTTCCACCTCAGGAACCACACAACCCCATCACTCTTTTGATTAAGACTTGAGACAAACATTGTTGTCTCCCCTCAGATATCAACTTTGACCCATGACTAAACATATCACAGCAGCAGTAGCACCATCCAGTGTGCACAGGCCATGAAATAGTATACACGTGTCTGTTTGTCAAATTGAGAAGCACTCATCATTTAAGGATACCAGCAACAAACAGTAGCAGAAAAGACAACTTTAATCAAGAAGTGGTGATTAGTTGAAACAAAGTTTGGATTTTAAGATCCTGTAGATTGTAGGACAAAAGGAAGGAATTCCACAGTTAAATGTCCTTTATTGGATCATTGACTTATTTTCCTCACCCATCACTCTTAAGTCCACTAGAATCAAACTCCACTGAAACGACTAAGATTCTCATCCTAGCTTTCAAATTCCTCCATGGGCTTGTCTGATCCTTCTTCAATGATCTCCTCCAGCCATGCATTCCTGCATAAACTCCCCTCTCCTCCTCACCATCAGTTTAGTCCTCATTCCCTGGTCACTCCATTACACTGTTGGCACCACTCCTTCAGCTGTTATGCTCCTGCCCTCTGGAATTTCACCTCTAAACCTTCCCACCTCTTGCTCTGCTTTCAAACCCTTATCTTTGACAGTGTTTTCAGTTTTGTTCTCTCTTGCTCAGTCCCTACTTTTCTCTTTTCACCCTGTAAAGCACTCCAAGACCTCACTATACACAAGGAGTGCTATAGGTTGTTGGTTGAAGCACTTCAAATCACATTACATTACAACCACTGTCTGGGTAAGTGCTGCCTTTTGTTTTTAAAGAGAAAGAAATAAACTGGATTAAAAATATTCATCATGAGTAGACGACAGACCCACTCAGTCAACCTGTAAATGTATGTAATTTTACACAGTATCGAGCAGTTCAGAGTGAAGGAGTGGATTGGCACATAGATCCTAGAGCTAAAAGGGACAGAGTTCAAAACCAGCCCAGCCGATGAAATTAAGTCTCCTCTCTGTGCTGCCTGTAAGGATCCTGTTTGAAATATAGTTGCTTGTTAAGGCAAGTTTTTTGGGACAGAGTAGAGGGAGCTTTCCTCTGCGTCTAACATGTAGTGTACCTGACCTGGTAATACTTGATGGGACGGTATCAAGGGAATTTAACTCTGCATCTAACCAAAGTACTTGATCTGGGATGGGATAGTGTAGAGGGAACATTAACTTGAACCTAACCCATGTGCATGTGATCTTCACAGGCTTGAAGTCAAAAGTGGAAATACTGCCCAATCCTAGCACTGACATTCTTGACTTCAATGTGCACAAAAAAAAATGCCCTGAAGATTAATAAGACTACAATGACTGAGATGTTGGCCCTCATCCACTCCAGCACGGACTGTACATCACAGCACAAAGAGGGAGCTTGAATTCCTATTAGGTCTGTTATTGTACAAAATCCTTTCCAGGTGAAGTAGCAGCCAGAGTGCACAGTTACCAATTTCATTCAGCACTGATAAGCAGATACCAGTCCTGTACAGTGCATTAGTGGAACCTTTAGATCACAAGTAACTGGAGCCTTGTTTCTTGCTTGATCCTTATTAATAGGCTGTTCTATGCTACCGAGCCTCTTATTGCAGTGTTGATGTCCCACCTGAAACAGAGAAGACTAGGCTTACTGCCCTCGCTCCCACAGGCTAAAAACACCTCAATACAGTGCACTGAGATTTCACAAAAATGTGTGGGTGCAATAAAACTACACGGTCAAAGTCTGGTCATCCAAATACATTTGAATCTGGTTTTCAGCCCAGCATTGTGTTGGCATGTGTTGACGTGCCTGTGTGTTGCGACACAGGTTGTTAGGAAATATTTTTGTACCTGCTATACTCTGTGCAACAGGCTCCCAAGCATGTGTGTGACATTGAGAAAAATACCTTAAGTAGGACCCGTGAGCAAATCATCTACCCACTTTACTGGACAAGGCTGAGGGGTGGGGAGGGAGGGGAAGGCCAGAGGCACTGGAGAAGGGAGAGAGAAAATGTCTACCTCAATATTTTCTCCAAACCCTGTGACAAATAGTAGGCCTTCAAACAAATGACCGATTCAAAAAGTGTTGAAATATTCTAAATACAAGACACATGAATATTAAATATAATCTGAATCTAATTAATTCTTTGTAAAATGGCATTGCTATAGTAACATGGTCTGTGCTTACATGGTTTCACTTTGAAGAATTGGCAGATTTCATGGAATTCCCTATCATGGTACTTGGAGCTCAATGAGGACTCTGGCAATAAGTAGGAAAAATCAGGCTTGTGTTCCAATGGGACAAACACTGCTGCTCTACACAGATCCAGGCTGTGGCTTTTCCTGTGCTATTTAGAAGTGGCCTCCAAATGACTAAACAGTAAAATTCTCTGCAAAAAAGTACAAACTGGATCACATATATCTGACAGAATCTCAGTGGCCATTTTGATTGCAGGGAGGGAGGGCAATGACCGACATCAACATGTCACTGGGCACCTTGGAGGGGAACCCCGCCTCGCTTACCTTTTACTAAACTCCCTGATACAAACACCTGGATTAAGCAGTTAGTGACGAATAAACCTGTGATACAAATGAAACTTTGCACTTGAAATGTTTCCATTGTCTATTTACTTTGGAGTGGTTGAGGCAGTTGAATCTCTTACTTACGTCTCTCCTAAAGAGGACACCCAAAAAAGTTGGGAGGTGCGGAATAGCCGTTTAACTCTCTGCAATTCATTTGCACTAGGCACCCAGGGCACTTAGATAAATGAGCGAGTGTTCTCATATCTGGCCTCAAGGTCATCCCAAGTCTCAGAGTTTCCTCATCAGCTATAGGAAAGAGATCTGTATTCAGTGTAGTACAAGAACCTGCTCACAGGACAGCTTGTGACATGCCATCCACCTCAATGTTCCTAATGTCCAGGTCCATTGCCGTGCACCAGGTTTATTCATCCCCAACTATCCTCAAGTTAGGGGCTTTGTCAAAAAGGCTGCTGTGCCCTCTGTGAAACTGACTCCTCTCCATGTCACTCCGCCATAGGCTGGCGTTAGGCCGGAGGGCTCCTTCCCTCACTGCTGCCATTCCTCTTTTTGCTGCAAATCCATTTCATATCTACGTAAACCCCTCTCTTGCACCTTTAGGAGCTCTGAGCCATTGAAAAAAAGCTCTTTGAACACGTCTTATACACCACAAGCTTAACCCGCATTGGGGCTTTCTGCTATTGAAGAAAGAGCAAAATGCCTTTTCCTCCTTCTCTGTGTCCAGGCTGAAGTTGGCATCACCAGGACCTCTAGGTCAGTGGTTCTCAAACTGGGGTCCGCAGACCCGGGGGGAGAACACAGAGACTTTCCAGGGGGTCCACAAAAAAACCCCAATCGGTGATAGAGAGCGGAGCGGCCTGGCGCTGCTGAAGTGGGCGGCGAATGGTTAACATAACGGCGGAAACAGCGGCTGTGCGCCGCAGGAAGAGGAGGGCGGGAACAAGACAGCCAATCAGCTGTAAGATTCTTTGATTGACAGCCAATCAGCTAAGATTCTTTGATCGACAGCTGTCCACAGGTCTGGCAGTTAATTGACGGCAGAGAAGACCAATCACAATGCGAAGTGACGGGGAGCAGCCAATGGAAGGCCCATTTTGTGAATTGGGGGCGGTTGGAGACGGGCCATGACTCTGCATTTCTCCCTTCCCCAGTTCGAGCTGCCTTGTGACGGTACTGAGCACCTGCCCGCACGGCGAGGATGGTGAAGCTCTTCACGGGGAAGCTTCTCCCGGAGGTGCGGTGTGACGAGGTCCAGCCGTTGTTCGAGCAGTCCGGCAGAGAAGGCGGGTGCGATCTGGTGAGGGTGGGACTTGGGTGGGGGGAGAAGAGATGGTGGAGAATGACCGGGAGATGGGGCACAGAGAGAGGAATGGGAGAAAGATGGGGGAAGATAGAAAGGGAGAAAGAGATGGAGGCAGAGAGAGAGAGAGAGAGAGAGATGGGAGAATGGACAGAGAGATGGAGGGAGAGAGAGAGGGTGAACAAAGAGGCATGAGGAGAGAGATGGAGATAGAGAGAGAGGAATAGGTGAGATAGGGATTGAGAGATGGAGGTACAGAGCGATGGGGAAGAGTGACGGGGAGAAAGAGATGGAGGCAGAGAGAGAGATGGGCAAAGAGATGGAGGCACAGAGAGGAAAGGGAGAGATGGCTGTAGAGAGAGAGAGATGTGCAAGAGTGATGGGAGATGGAGGTACAGTGAGAGGAATGGAGGTATAAAGAAAGAGGTGGGGAAAGATTGAAGCAGAGAGAGAAGGGGGTACAGAGAGGAATGGGAAAGAGGGAGCGAGAGAGAACGAGATGGGTTAGAGAGAGAGGAAAGCAAGAGATGGGTGTACAAAGAGAGAGAGGACGAGATACAGGGGAGGGTGGGGGGGGGCGGTGGAAGCGATAGAGACCAGTGGAGGGGGGGGGAAGAGAGGGATGGAGACGCTAAAGGAAGAGATTGATGTGGCCTGGGGAGAGGAGTGTGGAAGAGATTGGGGAGGGAGAGAGAGACCGGGCAGGTAGAGAGAGGAGTAGAGACTGAGGCAAGAGCTAATGAGATACAGGGAAAAGAGGAGGGGGCAAGGAGGAGGAGGGGGAGACAAAGATGAGAGAAAGAAATTGAGAGGTAGTGGGAAAAAGACAGAGACAGGGAGAATGGTTGACGGAGAGATGTGAGGGAGGGAGATTGAAAGGAGGGGGAAGAAGAGAGAAACCAGAGAGGTTGGAGAGTGAGACCAGAGGCAAGGGGGAGAAAGAAAAAAGGGAGAGCGCAACAAAGGGGGTGGCAGGGGAGGGAAGAGCAGGAGAACTGAGGACATTGATAGATAGATGGGGGGGACAGGAAAGAGAAGGGTGTTCGAGCAAGTTATTAGGCTGCACTGGATAGTTTTCTTGAGTCCAGTGACAAAAATCATTCCTGTAGGTAAGCCCACATGCCCAGTTAACTGAAGTGACTTTATATGCCAATATCAGGTAATGTAGCACTGCCCAAGGTCAATCAGTATCTATCAGCCTGGCAAGGGCTCAAACCCATACTTGTCAGTTAGCTGATGACCAACTACTGACTATTGCCCTGGGAAGGGAGACAGGTGAGCAGGGTCTCTTTGGGTGCTTGAGATGGCTCACCAGATGATCAGCTGATTAGAACCAAGTCAACCCTCTGCGATAGGCTCAATAATAATTAAGCCAAGAAAGTCCGCCGTACCCCAGGATACGGTTGATGATTAACTATCCAAACTGGCTCACTAATGGGGCCTGGAGGGTTAATCTTGTCTCTAGGACAGGGATTCTTCCCACAAGGCTCCAGATAACCCTGAAAGTCAATGCCCAGTAAATAAGGTAGTCCTAGTTGAATGGTATTGAGAAGATTATCTGTGCTGGCAAGCTGAACAGTTTTAGCCGGTTAAACTCCAGAACTATTCCACACATACTTGGGAGTGCTGAAGGCTTGGGTCATACCAACCTGCATATAAGCTCTTTGGACTTAGATAAGTGAGGGGTGTTCTTATAGGAGAGTGTGTGCACCCTGTATCAAACAGGCAAACAAAGTCCACCTACACGAGTTTCTCAGTGCCTTGGTTTGGGGATACCTAAGCATCGTAATGAGATTCAACACATTAGATAGCTGGATGATTGGGAAAAGGAAATCTGGGGCAGGTAGGAGAGTCCTTTTGCTTCTCTTTTTCCACTGTTCTACAGTCAGCTGATCCCAGGTTTGTAGTGCCCTGCAAAATATGCTCGACTATCAAGGCAGGGCAAGGAACGAGAACACAAGAGACATAAGGAAAGAAGCAAACCACAAGAGAAGAACAAGAGGGGAACAGAGAGGCACAGTCAGATGATAGAAGTAACACGCAATAAACATTGCATAACATTATACAGGACAAGCAGAAACAATCATATTTAAATAACCATCACACTAGTGCAGAGAAAAACACATTAACATTAAATTCCTGGGCTATTTTAATGTAGTTATTAACCCATTTAAAATAAACTAAAGTAAAAGAAAAGAAAATGGTTAATGGCTGCATTAAAATTGCAGAGGTAGAAATTTAAGACAATGACCGCGAATTTAATGGAGGGGGCAGGATAGCTGGTTTCCTGGTTCCCGTCCCACTCCCGGCTGCAGCCGCTTTGTAAATGTGATTTTCCCTTGATTGGCCTTGTTAAGCCTGCCCTGCGGGCTTCCCGGCCAATTGCAGGAAGCGGGCCTGATGACGTCATTTGATGACATGTCATCAGCCGGTTTCCTTAAAGGGACCACGTCCACATGGTGTTTGAGCTGCTGCAAACACTGACAAGCACTACACAAAGATGAACGCTTGCATCCAGGCTCTCCAGTAACTCCCTCCCTATGTTTATGGAGGGAGTCACAGCACGCAGGGAGGTTCTTTTCCCTTCTCATGGGCGAAAGAGACCTCCCCAGGACACCAACGCAGCTTGGTTGCACATTGCACAGGAGGGCAAAAGTAGGAATGTCATCAGGAGTCCCTGGCTGCAGTGGCGCCAAACTTTCAATGATCTCAGTGGATCACAAAACGTTACTGCAAAGCCACACACACTGCTGAGGGGGGAACTGATTGAGGTGTACAAAATTATGAGGGGCATAGATAGGGTAGATAGAAAGGAACTTTCCCCCTTAGTAGAGGGGTCAATAACCAGGGGGCATAGTTTCAAGATAAGGGGCAGGAGGTTTAGAGGGGATTTGAGGAAAAACATTTTCACCCAGAGGGTGGTTGGAATCTGGAACTCACTGCCTGAAAGGGTGGTAGAGGCAGGAACCCTCACAACATTCAAAAAGCATTTAGATGAGCACTTGAAACGCCATAGCATACAAGGCTATGGACCAAGTGCTGGAAAATGGGATTAGAATAGACAGGGCATGATGGCCAGCGCAGACACGATGGGCCGAACGGCCTCTTTCTGTGTTGTATAACTCTATGGCCTAGAAATTCAGTGGGCTGCGCCACCCGTTAGCGCCGTAAGAGGGCACTAAGTGGGTCGCAAGCCACTGGCCACACCTCCCGCTAAATTCAGCGGGACGCTAGTGGTGGCGCTAGCCGTTAGCGCTGCGCCGCTACCGATGACGTCATCGGTGTGCGCAGCGCCCCGCTGATGCCCCGGCCGCGATATTTGGAAGCGCCCCCTGATTTACCGCCAGACGCTATGTGCGACCGGTTCAGGGGGGCCTACCTGCGGCGGTAGAGGCGCAATTTATGCGTTCCAAGAGCCCGGCACTTCTCCTTGGTGCCAGGCTCTTTTGCCGGCACTCGCGATCCTCGGGGGCCCAGCTGGCCCCAGATCGCGCTGAACAAGGCCCCTCCCCTTTAAGAAGGGGAGGAAGGCCTGCAGTACCTCAGCGCAACGTGCCGCAGCGCCATTGCGCAATGATATTCAGTCGCAGCGCCCCAAGAGGGATGCGGGGCGCCTCCAGTAGCGCCGCGCTTCCCTTTGGGGCGCTGCAACTGAATTTCCGGCGGGCGGCCGCGAATGCTTCCAGGGCGATACTTTTAGCGCCCTGGCGAGGCTGGTGCCCCAAACGGGGCTATAGTCAATTTCTAGGCCTATGACTCTAAACTCACCCTGCTGTGTCACTCAACGCATCCCCATCACTCTGCCTTCCATACCCTTCTCCTGTACATCCTTACTCACACCAACTTACCTCGCAACTCCACCCAACCCTCTATCTACTTTATCACTTCCCCATCTCACTAGCCACCCCACACACTCACCTTCATCCTATTGCAAGCATGCCAACTAACAACACACAAGGGTGGGCACTTGAGAGGTTTAGCCAATGTCCATGTGAAGTTTCTGGTAATGTGATGTCATACAGTGAAATCTATTTTTCAAAAAGAGCCCCTTATTGGACATTTCTGAGCGTACCTTGAGAAGTGTCTTACTGAGTTCCAGTGATTGTTCAGACAACCCCCGCCCCCTCCCCCTGCTATAGTGATGAGTGTGCATGGAATGGCCTGGACATTAAAGGGATGCTTCACGGTGCTGGTGTAGGATGGTGTTAACCTGGCGCATCATGTGGCAGCCAGGGTTTACAGCATCAAGTGAAGAAAATCTGGCCATGGTGATGCCATCGCTGGCCTCCTGAGCAGCAATGTTGTCAGGGGCTGATGCCCTGTGTCCAGTGCAGCATCAGATGATGGTGGAGAAGGTTGGTGATGTTGTTGGTGTGCCTAGTGATGTTGGTATTGGGGCTGATCGTGGAAGGATTCGGAGGACCAAGGTCTGATTGTTTCAATGGCTCCGATGTTGCTGCAATAGATGGCAGCTGCAGGTGAGATGACAGAAGTGATCTGTCAATGGTGAGAGAGGTTCTAATGAGGTGGCACTGGACATACAGTTGGATCTATAAACTTGTAAGCTAAAGGAATCTCTATATGTATTAAAAATGCAGTAACCAACATTTTCTGCCCTCTGAAACTCACCATCTGCAACATGGCATCCTTTACACTACTTCTGCAGATGGCTCTAGATGGAAGGCAGGAGAGATTAATGTTTCATAATCTCTCCTGCCTTCCATCTAGAGCCATCTTTTGTTTCTTAACTTGTCCTATTACCATCTCCTTTTGCCTTGCACCATCTCTTAATCTCTCCTGCCTTCCATCCTATCACAGACCCTCCCTTTTGTTCTTTCCTCCCCTCCCCCCCCTTTCCCTGCCCCTGCACTGGCTTAAAAACCTCTTCCATCTCCAACTTTTTCCAGTTCTGACGAAGGGTCATCGACCTGAAACGTTAACTCTGTTTCTCTCTCCACAGATGCTGCCTGACCTGCTGAGTATTTCCAGCATTTTCTGTTTTTATTTCAAAATACGTCCATGTTTTTCTGAGTTTGTTCAAGGTATGGAGGAAGTAGGTAGAGGAAACACATTAAAGGGACATCACAAAAATATATTTGAAAAAGATAGTATCCAGGAGAGTAACCAGGAGAGTGCCACTGGTATAGATATTTCAAAATTACCACTACAGAGTCACAGGAAAATTATTGTGATAACTTTGGTCAAAACAACCAATATCATCTAATGAAACAACAGCTCACCTTTTTCTGCCGGTCCTGGCTGTGCTCTCCCGGAGCCAACTCGCCAATCAGGAGAGGCTTCATAAATTTACAGACATAGATAAGGTCTGGGTGGAAAGCTTGGAATGCCTCCTGCAAAAAAAATCACAAAAGCAATGATACAAATGAGCTTACAGAGCAAGAAGAGTGGAAATCTTTTGATGTGGTGAATTTATTGTGTCCCATCAAGGCAAGGGATGTAAATGCTGAAGAGCAGAACAATTTGTTAGTCATTACCAGTATTATCATCAAATACCCCCAGGTACGGCACAGCACAGGTTAGATGCAGTGTAAAGCTCCCTCTGCCCAACAATATGCATCAGCTACAATTCTGCAGAGCACAACAGCATGGCACTTCTAGGTCTCCATGATGGTACTCTGAAAATGCCAAACTTGTGCCAGCTAGTGCCAAAATAAAGAGCCGTTTTGAGCACTGGAAACTGATGAAACTGTCCACACTCATTTCACACATAATCCAGTGTCAGCTGTGGCTCAGTGGGTAGCACACTCGCTTCTGGGGCAGAAGGTTGTGGGTTCAAGTCCAAACTCCAGCGACTTGAGCACATAAATCTAGGCTGACACTCCAGTGTAGTGCTGAGGGAGTGCTGCAATGTCGGAGGTGCTGCCTTTCGGATGAGATGTTAAATGAGGTCTCATCTGCTCTCTCAGGTGGACGTAAAAGATCCCACGGCACTATTTCGAATTAGAGCATGGGAGTTCTCCCCTTGTCCTGGCCAATATTTATCCCTCAATTAACATAACAAAAACAGTTTATTTGGTCATTATCACATTGCAGTTTGTGGGAGCTTGCTGTGCGCAGAGACATGGACCATGTACAGCAGGCACCTCAAAGCACTGGAGAGGTACCACCAACGCTGCCACCGCAATATCCTGCAAATCCATTGGCAGAATAGGCACACCGACGTCAGTTTTCTTGCTCAGGCCAACATCCCCAGCATTGAAGCTTTGACCACGCTCAATCAGCTCCGATGGACGGGCCACATCGTCTGCATGCCTGATACAAGACTCCCAAAACAAGCGCTCTACTTGGAGCTCCGACATGGCAAGAGAGCCCCAGGTGGGCAGAGGAAACGCTTCAAGGACACCCTCAAAGCCTCCTTGAAAAGTGCAACATCCCCACCGACACTTGGGAATCCCTGGCCCAAGACAGCGCAAATTGGAGGAGAAGCATCCGGGAAGGCGCCGAACATCTCGAGTCTCTTCGCCGGGAGCAAGCCGAAGCCAAGCGCAAACAGCGGAAGGAGCGCACGTCAACCCAAGCACCCCACTCACCCGCCTCTTCAACCACTGTCTGCCCCACCTGTGACAGAGACTGTAGGTCCCGCATTGGACTCAGCAGTCACCTGCGAACTCATTTTTAGTGTGGAAGCAAGTCATCCTTGGTTCCGAGGGACTGCCTAAGACTTCTTTCCCTCAAAAGCCTCCTCTTTGGCTATGCCTTTGGCCATTTCCCCTAACTTTTCTCCCAACTCCTGCTCAGCGTCTGTTGTTCCCCAGGCTTGACTGCCAGGAAGCATCTGGGGCGTTTAAAAGATTTTATATAAAAGTGCAAGTTGTTGTTGCGATTCCCATGGTCAGTCCTCAGGCCGTCATCCCATCCTTTCCCTTTCCTGTACACTTCAAATTCTTCAGCAGCCATTTTTGCAGAGATACCTAGGGTGTAGCAATGGCAAAGAAAGTGGTTTAAATATGAGAAGGCTGTCTAGGACAGTAGAACTGCTCTCACTGGGTCAGCAGCAGTAATGGTCAAAAGTGGTTGACTAAATCTGGTGGTTAATTTTGAGGGATTTCAGTCCGGCATTCCCCATGAGCCGAGATGAGATGAGCACACAATTCCCAGTTCTGTTAATTTATCGTACAGTGGAGTAGCAGCTGATAGGAACCTGCTCCACTCCTCCAGCTGTTAAAGTCCAAGAATCCTGAGGTAATATGAAACCAAGAGCGGCATTTTACTGTAAAATAAAATGCAACCTAAAGCAGCCAATGAGTTGGCATGGCTAGGAAACAGTGAGGGCTGGGAAACAGTGAGGGCTGGGAAACAGTGAAGGCTAGGAAACAGTGAAGGCTGGGAAACAGTGAGGGCTGGGAAACAGTGAAGGCTGGGAAACAGTGAGGGCTGGGAAACAGTGAGGGCTGGGAAACAGTGAGGGCTGGTGCTCTGTTGCAATCTTTCAGTGCAGTTAAACAGCATGTAAACAGCAACTGACTCCAGATGGTTGACAGGTGGGGGTCGGGACTAATTTTATAAAAAGCCGACTTAGCACGCTGGTCAACGAACGAGTTCTATTGTGGTGAAATGTGCCAATTACCGTCGAAAGGGAAATTAATTATGTTATATGGAACTTTACAACACAGAAACAGGCCATTCAGCCCAACAGGCCAACGCCGAGGTTTATGCTCCACACGAGCCTCCTCCTGCCGTATTATCTCCTTGTGTAAAACTAGCTCAGAGTTAAAAGCAGCCCTCCGTCTTAAACCCATAACAGCACCCATTAATGGACTGGTGCTCCATTTCTCACCCCATCTACTGCCTGTGTGATGGCGTTCAATTAATGCTGACAGGTCAATAAATAGAGTGAGACTTCCCAATTTCACTTTAGCTAATGAGCATCAGAGAGGGGTGACTTTATCCCGCAGTCTAGCCCCCTGTACTGATCCTTCGTCCTCTTTCTGTGGACTGGATTTTAACCCAGGTCCCAGAGGCAAATGACCAGTGTGCTCACCCACTGCACCTCCCAGTCTGCCAGAGAGAGGAAACGTCATTCTTTTTGGGCTGCATTTGGTCTCAGTTTCTACAGGCGTTATTATCGAACTACACAGCCCAGTTTCCTATTAGAAACAGACCTTCTTCCCCATCCGCTGGGCTGAATGAAGGATCCACGTGAAATATTCGTCCATTTTTCGTATTTCCAGCATTTTCCAAGGCCGGGAATTTCCTTGGAGTTTCTCCCGTTCCCCGGCTGTAACTTCACCAGCAGTGCGACGGAAATCCCGATTACATGCCACAAAGTTGCGGCAACAGAGCGGGAGCCGCTTC
Source organism: Somniosus microcephalus (assembly GCF_052327205.1). Lineage (NCBI taxonomy): Eukaryota > Metazoa > Chordata > Chondrichthyes > Squaliformes > Somniosidae > Somniosus > Somniosus microcephalus. The sequence goes on along the minus strand of NC_141001.1, from coordinate 47,697,135 downwards.
GACTAAATGCCGGCCTATTTTTTTTATATTTCAGATTTCCAGCATTCGTGGTTTTTCTTTGGAACCTGTACAAAGGTTAAAGTGCAGCAGCAGCTAGATGAATGTTCAACTCCTTTACATTGGCTAATTCGAGATACACCATCGTACCATGACATCCCAAATATGACAATTGCTCAGGTCTATTAACTGTGCACAGCATAGCAATATGATACCATATTGTGAGATCCTGAGTATTTTGTCAGCCTGATCCTCAATCTAGTTTGTCGTTGACAGAAGTTTACAAGATTAAACTGACCAGATTCTGGCGTGAACTGACAGCTTCATTCATAGTCACCACATACATGGCTGGTGTGAGAACCAATCACCCTGTGCGGTAGTGAGGTGTTCTGCTTAACTTCAGATTGAGTTCTGACAAAGATGCTACACCTGAAATGTTAACTCATCTGTTCTCTCCACAGATGCCGACTGACCCGAGTGTTTTCAGCAGTTTCTGTTTTTGTTTCAGGCTAACTAACTCCTCGCCTCCTCAGTTTTCCTTTCCCCTATGATCCACGGGCTTTTACAATCCAAGCCTGGCATGACGCTTCTTCAAAAGCAAAATACTGCGGATGCTGGAAATCTGAAATAACAACAGAAAATGCTGGAAACACTCAGCAGGTCAGGCAGCATGGAGGAGAGAGATACAGAGACAATGACTTCAAAACGTTAACTCTGTTTCTCTCTCTACAGATCACGCTTCTTCAGTTGCCTAGTCTACTCTCCTCTTTCCAACATTTGTGGTATCCTCTACCATGGGCCGTTACCCTTTAATAAACAAACAACCGTGAAGGGAAGAGAGAGGAACTGACTGAAATTTCACACCAGTTTCCCCTCCTTCATGAACTTGGAATGCTCCGTCTGAATAGCAGTCCTCCCACCAGCTAATCACATGGTCCCGGCATCATCCTTTATTCCCATGTCAAATACAATCAGCCTCTTGTTGCTGTAACCCAGTGACCTACAGCCAGCAGCCAAGCGGCTGGAATGTACATCTTGCACTGTGGCACCTGAATTTTAAAATTCTCTATTTGTCTCACTCGTTCCCCACAGTGAATTAGGCAGTTCCACTCTTTACGCTTAGATCAGCTCACTCTTTTGTTCCCAAATAATTTTTATGGGATATTTAAAATATTTCTCATCCATTCTCTCCAAGTTTTATGTTCTGCAATATGGAACTAGAGGGTCCAGGCCGAGTGCCTGATGGACCAGCAGAGACTCCAGTCCAAGTTCTTGGTTTGGATGCCCTCAGTATGTGGGGCAATAGCCAGACTCTCCAACTCAATGATCATAGTTCAGGCTGATCATGGCCTCACAAGACATCCACACATGGACTTCCAGTGGGGATCATTGGGTAATGATTAGAAGCAGGAATCCTGATTGATTTTCCCCTCGGAGGCCAAGTGCAGTTTCCCTGATATTGCCTTGACTGAGATTAGCTAACTCAGTACAGACGATGAACAAACCTGGGGCCTTCCTCAGCTGTACGACTCGACTGCTTTCTGCCTTAACCAGCTGATCCATGGGGAAAGCCTGGATTTACCTCGGAATACCAGCGGATACCCTGTGACATAGTGAGTCAGAGGATTTTATGCTTTAGAAGAACAGGAGTATTATTATAACACATAAACACATATTATTTGATTGCTAAGCCCACAACATGCTGTAAATAGGGGCATCCCGAGTTAAATTACAGACTCATTTCTCTTAAGAACATCCCCAGGTGAAGTGGTTTTGTTTCTGTACAGATTGATAGGTAGTTGTAAATCCCTGGCTCCTTGCCTCCCCTACCCCTTCCATCCAAAAAAAAAAATCACAAAAACTAGTTGTTTTGCATCTGTAACAAAGTGTAACAATTTGAATTGTGACAAACTCAAATAACCTTTATATATACACACTAGCAGATCTCCAGTGACGTTGTTCACAGTAAGTTGGAAGATATGGGGCTGGATTTTCTCAATGGGAAGCTTTTGGAGGCAGGACTGCTGCTTGCTGGCTTTCAATCCTGCCTCCATCAGCTTCTGGCCAACCAGCGGGATTTTCCCGATTGACCTGCAGGCTCAGCAGACCAATTAGGGGGAAGTCAGTGACAGAGCATGTCAACGTATGACGTGCCATCTGTCAAGAACTTTTGAAAGAAGAAATGTCGTTTGACAGCTCTGTGAAGCTGTCAAACATTGACATTCTATGTAGTTTGATGCGCACTTGTGTTCAGGATTCATCAAACCTTTCAACTTTGCAGAAATTACCTGGCTGTTGATTCGGAGGATCCAACAGCCAGTCTGTGAAATCTACAATGGAGATGTCGGGACTCCGGCTCCACAATGGCTGAAGGCTGTAGGCAGAAACAAAGGTAAGTGAACATTTTCTAACACTTTACACTCACCTTACACACTTACCACTCCACACTTGCACCCATCACTCACCTCTACATCGCACTTTCAGACCCCGCACTTTCAGACCCTTCCGACCCCCGCAGACCTCCTACTCGTCTCCTACACCCTGGCGGGGTTCCCTGAGGTCGGGAAGCCTGCACTTCGGAAGGAAAAATGGGGATAATCCTATTTTCTGCCTGTTAACTACCTGTTAACAGGCAGTTAATAGGCTTTAATCCCTTTCCCACCTCGAGGAGATGGGACCCGGGGCAGGAAGGCTTACCGCCTCCTGGCAAAAGGGCATGAAGGTGGGAATTCTGCAACTTTACCGGCAGTCCCGCCTCCTCGGGGCTGACAAAATCCAGCCCATGGTGTTTTAGAACAAAGGAGAATTACACCATCTGGCCCACAAGGTATTATTCTGCTGCTATTGTACAGCTGTATTTAACCCGGTTTGTTCTTTTAAAACCACATGGTCTAGTCGCTGTAAAAAGCACAACTAGAGGCTAATTCCTGTTCTACATGTCCAGAGATCATTAAAGGTGAATGCTTGCTAATTTTTGTATACCTTGATTAGAAGATAAGATAAAAAAATTAACATACCACTAGAGAACAAAGACGACTGAAGTGCTTTGGACACATCTCAAATCTTTTATACTGGCAGATTTCTCATGGTGCTGCTCATGGTTGTTGTTTTATAAAGAACAAGTGCATTATACCATATAATGCGCAGGGTCCTAGGTCCAACCATCTTCAGCTGCTTCAATGACCTACCCTCCATTATAGGATCAGAAGTGGGGATGTTTGCAGTGTTCACTTCCATTCATAAGTCCTCAAATAATAAAGCAGTCCGCGCCCACATGCAGCAAGACCTGGACAACATCCAGGCTTGGGCTGTTAAGTGGCAAGTAACAATCGCGCCACACAAGTGCCAGGCAATGACCATCTCCACAAGAGAGAAAGTCTAACCACGTCCCCATGATATTCAATGGCATTACCATTGTTGATTCCCCCACCATCAACATCCTGGGGGGTCACCATTGACCAGAAACTTAACTGGACCAGGTAAATACTCTGGCTACAAGAGCAGGTCATAGGTTGAGTATTCTGCAGCGAGTGACTCACCTGACTCCCATAATCTTTCGACCACCTAGAAGGCACAGGTCAGGAGTGATGGAATACTCTCCATTTGCCTGGATGAGTGCAGCTCCAACAGCACTCAAGAAGCACGACACCATTCAGGACAAAGCAGCCCGCTTGATCGGCACCCCATCCACCACCTTAAAGATTCACTCCCTCTACCACCGGCGTACCGTGGCTGCAGTGTATACCATCTACAAGAGGCATTGCAGCAACTCGCCAAGGCTTCTTCAACAGCACCTCCCTGATCCGCGACCTCTACCACCTAGAAGCACATGGGCAAAAGGTGCAGGAGAACACCGCCACCTCCAAGTCGCACATCATCCTGACTTGGATATATATTGCCCTTCCTTGATCGTCACTGGGCCAAAATCCTGGAACTCCCTACCTAACAGCACTGTGGGAGTATCTTCAACTGCTGAAGTCTATGTGGTGAAGAAGCTCACCACCACCTTCTCAAAGGCAATTAGGGATGGGCAATAAATGCTGGCCTTGTCAGCAACACCCACACCCCATGAATAAATTAAAAAAATGTTGCTGCTAAAGTCTAGCTGTGTGCAGTTTTTTTCCCCCAAGATGGCTCCTGGGCTGGCAGCTCCTTACTGAACTGCTCTTCTCTTCAACTGTATCCTTGGTCATCCATTGCCATCCTTTGCCCTTTCTTCCTCCAATACTTACGATGCTCTGGCTCTGATAGTGAAGGTATTTCAACCCAAACTACAAGTTCAAAATACAAGTTTTAAAGCTCCCCCTGCAGAGTCCACTGCCCATCCCCCGACCCTACGTGTCTTTGTTCTCACTGAGTTCTTTCAGCTGCCGGAATTCTGCTGAAACTTGACTTCCATCACTGGATTCCTCTACCAACAGGACTACGCTGCTCTACTGACTACATCGTTTGACTCAGCGGCTGTGACTCTGCTCTGCTTTTCAGTCACTTCAAGTCTTATGCTGCTGAATTCTTTTCTCAAATTGGTTTCCAAGTTCCTGGACTTCTCTGGGCATCTAGACTACATTTCTGCTTTGAACTACACTGGATTACACCACTACATTGCTACACTGGACTACACTAAGACTTACCTGCTGTGTCTCTATCTCTGCTGCTAAAAGATTTTTTAAACTTTTAAACTGCGGCTGTGTCTCTGCTGAACTGATTGTACTGGTTTCTCAGCTCTGCCGGCCTCTAGCTAGCAGCTGCTGTTTCACTTGCTGTGACTCGTTCTACCAATTTCCAGCTTTGCTGGTCGCTAGAATGTGGTTTTACTTTTTCTCCGTCACTTTGATCTACGGCGACCTCCAACTTGTGTCAATTTCGCCATCATCTTTCTGCACTCATTCCTACGGCAACAACCTCCATCGTCAAAATCTCTCCTCTTCAAATAGCCTCTGGATTTCACTCGCCTGCTTTGGACAGCGGTTTGACCCTGGTCTCCCTACTATTGTCTCCAACCTATTCCCTGTTACCAGAAATATGTATCCCATTAATTACTACATTTAATCAAGCCTATGTAACCTGAGCTTTTCCTGTGTCCATTTGCGTGCACACTTTGGCTGCCGCTCCGAACCTGAGCCATTCAATACTTCACCACTTTTTCCTTTTCTCGCTATCCTACCCTGACCGCTCTCTCCTGTCATCATGCCTCATTTCATCTCTCCTCTTTCGGATACTCTGCCCTCCCAAATCCCTACCCCAATCCTTCATTACTCTGCGACCTTCCTACTCTCCTGCCGCCATCCCAGGCTTGACTCCCTATTCGATAAGCCAACAACTTCCCTCTGTGCCTCTCTTGGCATCCTACCAAGGGCCCATCGAGGCACTCATCGCTGCCTCCTTACGTGCAGCAACCCCAACTCTCCCATCCTACTCTCTCGCCGACCTTCCCACCCAGCGCGCCCACTGGGGGCAAATCTTGCCAATCTCCTCCCCGTCCAACTCACCTCCCCCGCCCACCCCGACCCCCAGCACTGACCCTGTGGACACTGGCAGTGGGTCAGCCATCACCGACCCTCTCCGCATCTCCATCCAGAATGTCTGTTCACTTGCGCACAAGGCCCTTGCCATCTATGAGCTTATCGTGGATGATTGCATCGACATCATGACCCTGACGGAAACTTGGTTGAGGGGTGATGACACCTTACCCTTAAATGAAGCCTCCCCTGGCTATACTTTCCACCACTTGCCCCACTTAGACTGTCGTGGTGGCGGTGTGGCTCTCATCACCAAATCACACCTTAGTCTGTCCCCCTACTCTTCCGGCACTTTCTCCTCCTTTGAGCATCACACCTTATTCCACCCTTCCCACCTCTCATTTAAAATTCTTGCTCTCTACCACCCACCCAAAGTACCATAAAAATGTTATTACAGGTACTGAGATATCTTCAATGCTTTCCTCCTTCAGCCTCTGCAACGAACGACTTCTTAACCTCGGTGATTTCAACCTCCATCTCAATTCATCATGCTCTCTCACCTCTGAGTTCACTAGTCTCCTATCCTCCCCTAATCTCTCCCTCCACGTAAACTCCCCAACCCATATTCGTGGCCACCCCCTTGACCTTGCCATCTTTCGTGGCCTCGCAACTCCGATCGTGTCAATCGCAGATAAGGCTATCTCTGACCACTTCCTCGTATCGCTCTCCATCCACATCCCCCTTCCACCCCCTCCAACCCTACTTCCTTCTGTGTCCGCCCCTGTAAAAAACTCTCTCCCAATTCTCTTACAACTGCACTTATGAAATCCCAACTGTCCAACCTTTGGCCCTCCATTTACCACAACATTTCTGCAGCTACCGATCTGCTCAACCACACCCTCACCACTATCTTTGCTGCCCTAGTCCCTATTGAAACAATTACTCTTTCTCACCCTGGCCGTTCCCCCGGTACAACCCTCATTTCGCTCCCTTAAGTCCAAGGGACACGGACTTGAACAGATATAGTGGACAACTGCTTTAGCCATTCACCGCCAGATCTGGCTGGACCACAAAGCATTATTGGGTCCTGCTCTCGTCCGCCAAAATTGCTCACTATTCCAGAATCATTCTGGATTGCAAAGACAAACCCCGGCTTCTATTCTCCACTGCTAACTGTCTTCTTAAACCCCTCTCCCCTGTCTCCTCCACTCTCATCTCCAACAACAAGTGTGAGGAGTTCATTGACTTCTTTGTCTCTAAGATTGAGACCATCCGTTCAGCTGCCTCTGCCACTTCCCTTCCTTCCACCATCCCACTGGGCCAAACTTCCTCTAAGGTTCCCCCCTGCCCTAGCCCTGAACTCACATCTTTCTCCAGTTTCTCTCCGATCTCCCCTCATGACCTCTCCACGCTCATCTTGTCCATGAGACCCACCTCCTGCTCCATCGACCCTATTCCCACCAAACTGCTGACCACCCAACTTCCTATTCTGACTTCTGTGTTAGCTGACATTGTTAACGGTTCTCTCTCCTCAGGTACTGCCCCCCCTCCCTCAAATCTGCTGTCATCACCCCCTTGACCTCTCCGTCCTTGCCATCTACCGCCCCATCTCCAACGTCCCTTTCCTCTCCAAAGTCCTTGAATGTGTTGTCGCCTCCCAAATCTGTGCCCATCTTTCCCGCAACTCCATGTTTAAATCCCTCCAATCAGGTTTTCGCCCCTGCCACGTACCGAAACAACAACAACCTTTAATGTAGGAAAACATCACCGGAGTATTAGAAGACAAAAAAATTTGACACCGAGACACATAAGGAGAAATTATGGCAGGTGACCAAAAGCTTGGCCCAAGAGTTAGGCTTTAAGGAATGTCTTAAAGGAGGAAAGAGAGGTAGAGGTAGAAACGGCTCTCATCAAAGTCACAAATGACATCCTTTGTGACTGTGACAAAGGTAAACTATCCCTCCTCGCCCTTCTTGACTTGTCTGCAGCCTTTGACATGGTTGATCACTCTATCCTTCTCCAACGCTTCTCCACCGTTGTCCAGCTGGGTGGGACTGCACTCGCCTGGTTCCATTCTTATCTATCTAATTGTAGCCAGAGAATCACCTGCAATGGCTTCTCTTCCTGCTCCCGCATCGTTACCTCTGGTGTCCCCCAAGGATCGATCCTTGGCCCCCTCCTATTTCTCATCTACATGCTGCCCCTTGGTGACATCATCCGAAAACACAGCGCCAGTTTCCACATGTATGCTGACGACACCCAGCTCTACCTCACTACCGCTTCTCTCGACCCCTCCACGGTCTCTAAATTGTCAGACTGCTTGTCCGACCTCCAGTTCTGGATGAGCAGAAATTTTCTCCAATTAAATATTGGGAAGACCGAAGCCATTGTTTTCAGTCCCCGCCACAAACTCCGTTCCCTAGCCACTGACTCCATCCCTCTCTCTAACATCTGTCTGAGGCTGAACCACACTGTTCGCAACCTTGGTGTCATAAATGACCCTGAAATCAGCTTCCGACCACATATCCACAGCATAATGAAGACCGCCTATTTCCACCTCCGTAATATCGCCCTTCTCCGCCCTTGCCTCATCCATACCTTTGTTACCTCTAGACTTGACTATTCCAAAGTATTCCTCCCAAATTCGACTCTACGTAAACTTGAGGTCATCCAAAACTCAGCTGCCCGTGTCCTAACTCGCACCAAGTCCTGTTCACCCATCACCCTGTGCTCGCTGACCTACATTGGCTCCTGCTTAAGCAATGCCTCGATTTCAAAATTCTCATCCTTGTTTTCAAATCCCTTCATGGCCTCACCCCTCCCTATCTCTGTAATCTCCTTCAGCCCCACAACCCCGCCACCACCCAACCCCACCACCCACCAACCCCACCCGAGATATCTGCCGCCTCTAATTTTGCTCTCTGGCCCTGATTATAATCGCTCAACCATTAGTGGCCCTGCCTTCTGTTGCCTAGGCCCTAAGCTCTGGAATTCCCTGCCTAAACCTCTCCGCCTCTCTTTCCTCCTTTAAAACACTCCTTAAAACCTACCTCTTTGACCAAGCTTTTGGCCACCTGCCCTAATTTTGCCTTATGTGGCTCGGTGTCAAATTTTTTCATCTTACAATACTCCTGTGTAGTGCCTAGGCATGTTTTACCACATTACAGGCGCTATATAAATACAAGTGTTGTTGTTGTTTACTGTGTACCTTTGTGGTCACAAGGTTTAATTACTTTTTTCAAATCAATTAGAAGTCAGATCAGTTTCTGCTTTTATTTTTAAATTTGATTCCTGAAATCAATTTGAAGCTATTTTACGTAGCTTTCTCAGATCAATTAAAGACCGAAATACCTGAATATGATGGTGCTCACAGTGAGTCAGGGTTATGCTGAGCAAATGGAGGTGCTGGAGTGCAGCAGGTGCGTGTGGCCAGCGAAAGCATTTGGAAAGACGTTCGAGACAGATTTGCTCAGAGTGGGTAAAGTTTTTTATTCGATAAATTTTCCCAGGAATGTAGCACGTTTTTTTGTGCGATAGAGACTTTATATGTGTGACAAACATACACTTGAACCAATAAATAAATAGTACCCATCGCTTACATTTCCTGTGCATTACTTCTATATCACATCCAGTTATAGGCAAATTTCTTCCAACTGATTTCTCTGCATATACAGTCACATTATAATAAATTTTCTAATTAATATATGTAAGTGTTAAATTTATCTCCTGTTCTGCTGCTCAATAGGACATATGTAAATCAGTGGCTCTTGTAATTTATCACGGCAACTGATTTACAATGATTAAAATAAGTCAAATTGTGATTTTTTTAGAGAATTGGAGTGTTAATATTTTCAGGCTCAAATTCCATTCTTGTTTACACAGAAACTGTAAATTAGTGACCGTAATTACTTTTAAATGTTGCTTTAATGATGTAGCTAATTTCTTCTCACTTTTTTTTTAAAAAGCTCAGGATACAGAGGAAGATTGTAGGGTAAGATTCCAGGGAGGTGGAATGTAGGAACTGCCTGTGGCAAAATCAGGGAGTGGGCTATGTGAGTTGGTAGTGTTGGCAGGGCGGTTCTGGGGTCACGATCATGAGGCACAGGTAAGGGGCCATCGGCAGTGACAGGGTATGGGAGCATTGAGAAAGTGGCTTCTTGGCATGGGAGAATTGGGAGGGGAGATACTGCTGAAAAAGCACGTCTATGGGGCTTGCGAGGGATGTGTTGGCAGTGGTGGGAACGGCATTAGTGCTCAGTGTGGGGACGTGAGAGGCTGCAGGGGGAAGCGGGGCGGAGGGAAAAAGATACTTGTAGTCAGGGTAGTGAAGATAGAAAAAAAGAGAACGACATGGCAGATGGAGTCTCTGATAATGTATAAAAGCTGTGCAGAGAGCTACCAAGCGGCTAGATTGTGCCATTACAACGTGACAGGTTTACACAAGACTTTTTCCATCATAAATGTGGATATAATAATTTATAATGAAAAAAAACTTTGACATAAAAGTATGAAAGTGCAGCACAGACTTCGAGGTGACCTGATAAAACAATTAAAGGGCTGGATTGTGTGCCTATTGATAGATTATTTCATTTCTCAGATTCTTTCTGCCCTTTTCACTATTACTATCCCAGTCTATATTAGGATAAAGAGTAGAAATAGGCTTTTCCCAGAGAGTAGCTAACCTTTGGAATGCGTTGCTGACTTGTGCGCTGTGTGCTGACTCTCTGCAAGCCTTCAAGAGGGAGCTGGACCAGTTCTTGGCTGGGGCAGAGATGTCATCATACAGAAGGCAAGTGATCTAACAGTTAATATACACAGGCTCAATGTGGTCTCCTGGAGAGGTTTCGATGCCTTGATGGGGGTCGGAGAGGAATATTTTTCTCCTTTTTGTCCTGTGTTACTTTTCTGTTTTTTGCCTCTCCCAGGAGATCATATGGCTTCTGCTGGGGGTGGGGGGGCACAAGGAGTCCAGGCATCATGAGTGTGGGGCAGGCTTAATGAACCAGCTGGTCTTTTCCTGCCCATCATTTACGTGTGTTCATTTGTCATATTTGTAATATATAGATTTACAGAATAACTTGTCCAATGCTTTCCTCTCTTTACAGGTTTTTCTTTGATGCTTGATTTGATTTCAAGCAAATTAATAAATGTTTTAATTCGGACTAAGTCATTATTTAGTGCTTAATTGGTGTCAAATAACCAAATCCTTTGACAAGAACAGCATGAAACTGATCTCAATTACTTAATAATGAGAGTTCAGTTTCAACACATGCTAAGAGCCAATAGGAGGATGATCATGGTGGAAACGGTTACCTCAGTGAGAGCTCACATACAGTATAGGTTCAGTCATCCATGTATTGCTGACAACACATATTTCATGCTTGTAAGACATTCGTTATTACACCATCTTTTATCACACTTGAAAGCATTACAAAATTGAATACACATTACCCTGTATATGTATGAATTTTGTAATCTAATTGAATTTCCAGTTTATCAACTAATCTCTTGCTGATGTAATGTGATTTTATCACTGCACAAGTATGTGCAGTGAAACCAGATTTTAAAGCCACATTCATTAAAAACTGCACAAGTCAACATTTTAAGTCCATATTATAAATGGAGATCTGAAGCTTTTAACAACCAATAGCTAAGATTTCATATAAATTATAGATGACCCAAAATATTGATATGCATCAAGCTGATGACTGATGAAATTCAATTTAATAGCTTATGAGGAAAGGGTGGGGGGAATACAGGACATTTCAGAGTGTGCTTAATATATTTCATCTACCTCATGGTTTGTCCATTACACTCCAGATGTGTCACTGTTACAGAAAAAATACCAAAAAAAAGCCAGTAACAATACCAGGCGCTTCTGACTTGGATCCTGAAACGTAAGCATTTTACAATTTGGACACTTTTCTTCACCAAACTATTAAATTTGAATTGGCTTGAAGTGCTGCTCACTTAACAATTAGACATTATGGTCTTAAAGCGACACAGCATTACCAGAAGACACTGTGCATAATATAACACTCCTGTCCTTATAAAACGTTTCCTTCAACTTACCATGAGCAATATCACAGGAGATCCACTATAATTATTTAAAGGCCAATGTTCTCCCCCCCCCCACCCTCCCAATTATCTCTAACAATCTTAACTTGCAAGTACATAGATTTTCAATCGGTTTGCAACAGGTAGAAATAAGCAACATGTGTTTGTCTGTCTCGACTGTATCAAGTATCGGATTAGGTGAGTGCAGGTGGTTAGGCTCAGTTATGTAGCATTGGTATGGAGTACAAACACTGCTATTACGTGAATGCTAAATTCCCCAAGAGGAAAAAGCCTAATCCTCTGGGGTCTCCTACTCCTCCTTCCTCTGCCCACCTTTTGGCGCTGTAACCCAGCTGCCAAAGCAAAAACTCTACTCACTTGGGGCTCATTAATATGCCCAGAGGATTCAGTATGTGAGCCTTACATCAATGTGCCATTTCTGTGTCGTGCTGGTATTCGATGTACACAACAGCTGATTACCTTTCTCAAGTCCACGCCTTAATTATAGGTTTCATTGCTATTTTCTTCCTTGGGCAACAACACCATTGATTAAAGTGAAAATACCTTTCCCAGATTCTCAGCTGATAAAACTGCATGTAGCTGACCCATATAGACCAGAAAAGGTCCTGGCTCAATTTCCTGATCCTCACTGAATTACCCAAACTCAGCTAGGGTGGCGGTTTGAACATTACAATTGGTCTCAGTACCACTCAGCTAGGGAGAAAGAGAGAAAAATCAGGGGTCTCTCTCAATTGTTATAGAAACATAGGAACAGGAGTAGGGTATTCAGGCCCTCAACCCTGTGCCACCATTCAATTAGATCATGGCTGATCGGTACCTCAAATCTACTTACCTGCCTTTGTTCACTTACCTAACAAAAACCTATCAATATTAGTCTTGAAAATTTCAATTGACCAGCATCCACAACCTTTGGGAGTGTGAGTGCCAGATTACCACTACCTTTTGTGTGAAAAGTGCTTCCCAATTTCACCCCTGAACGGCCTAGCTCTAATTTTAAGATTATGCCCTCTTGTTCTGGATTCCCCACCAGAGGAAACTATTTCCCTGTATCTAACCCCTTTAACATTTTAAATACCTCGATTAGATCACCCCTCAACCTTCTAAACTCCAGGAAATACAAGCCAAGTTTATGCTACCTGTCTTCATAATTTATCCCTTGATGGCCTGGTATAATTTTGGTGAATCTGCGCTGTACATCTTCCAAGGCCAGTATATCGTTCCTGAGGTTCGATGCCCAAAACTGAATGCAGTACTGCAGATGGGGCCGGACCAAGACTCTGTACAACTGAAGCATCCCTTCCCCACCTTTGAATTCCAATCCAGAAAACACCGCACCCGCCCCCCCAACCCCCCTCCCCCCCTGCCGCCACCCATGCTGCAAAGTGTGTGTGTGCACACATCAAAGACAGAAAGGGACTGCATGATACTTTACACTTGGCACATCTGTAGTTCAATTTTCAAGAGAGGAAGGACAGGACAGGGCTTGATTGCAAAGCCCTCCACAGTTAAATAGCCTTGGCTCACCCATGAAGATTAGCTACTTGGGTGAGGAACTATACCCCAATGCCTTCAGGAGAGGATGAGAGAAAAGAGCAGCAGGGAAAGAGGAATTAATTTGCAAAACATTAAGTTTGCAGTTACTAAACCAAATGTAGTTGGGTGTGGGTGGGGAGTGGGGCAATTGTCTTCAGTTTTATCTGATATTCTCCTGAAAGTGCTCATCTACACTTGTGGGTATAGTTGCACAGGAACTGGTCAAGTGCCAAAATTTCATCCATGTGGTCATTCTTTATACGCAAGCCTAGACAGTGAGTATTATCAAGCTATTTGGTCACGGAGAGTATCACAGCTGAGACCAATTCTGCCCTTACCTGCCATCCACATATGTGCCCTTTCCAGGAGAGGTCACTGTGCTGCCACCAAGACTAGGAACCTTGACTTGATCTTTTTCCCCTTCCTAACCCAGAAAAGAGAGGCTGGGGTGGAGGTAGAAGAAGCTCTGACCACAATCTTTCAATCCTCCTTGGATATGGGACTGGTGCCAGAGGACTGGAGGATTGCAAATGTTACACCTCTGTTCAAAAAAGGAGGGATAAACCTGGTAACTACAGGCCAATCAGTCTAACATGGGAAAACTACTAGAGACCAGTGTCAAGGACGAAATTAATTCTCACTTGGAGAAGCATGGGTTAATAAGGGATAGCCAGCACGGATTTGTTAAAAGCAAATCGCATCTGATTAACCTGATTGAGTTCTTTGATAAAGTAGCAGAGAGGGTTGCTGAAGGTAGTGCAGTAGATATTGTATATATGGATTTTCAAAAGGCATTTGATAAAGTACCGCATAACAGATTTATTCAGAAAAAAGAAACATATGGGCCCAGAAATTCGGGTCGGGGGCTTCCTGCGGGTGCAAGCCCTCGACCTACACTTACCTAGCGTGCCGGCCGTTGAGCTGTGGGCCCCCATGGAATTGCGATCCTGGGCCTCCTCCAACTGCCGGCGCGCAGTGCTTGCGTATCCCAGGGGCGCAGTTAGTTCGATGCGTCCCCTGGGATCATATGGGCCATGGAGAGCCAATGGTAGCAGGGAATGCTTCATTCATAAGTTTGACAGGAAGACCTGTCAAACCTATAAATACTATAAGCCCCAAAACATCACTAAATCTTCAAATAAATTTTTAAAAAACATCACATTTTTAAAATAAACTATAAATTACATGAAATAACTATTTTAAACAATAATTTAAATTACTGAAAAAAATAATTTTATTTTCTAACGGGGCTAAAAAATAAACTTACCTTTCTTTAAAAGTATTTAAAAATAATAAACCTTTGGAATAAAATGTTTTAATTTTAATCAATTCACCACTTACCTTGTAAAAAGCAGGCCTTGCGACTGCTTTTTACATGTCTAACTTCTGGAGACTTACCTTCCCGGGAAAACCTGCAAAAAAAACGTAAGTTCGATGCGCACGTGCTGCCTCTCCTGCGCACGCGTTCCACCTCTTAACCCCTTCTTTCACGGGAACGGAAGTGCCGGTTTCCCGCGCATGCAGGAAACCGGCACTTCCATTGGGCTTACGGGTGAGTACCCCATGCGTACTCACCCGTGGAGACCTGAATTTCTGGGCCCATTGGACGGTGGTAACTTGGGTACAAAATTGGTTAAGGGATAGGAGGCAGAGAGTGGTGGTGAACGGATGTTTTTCTGACAAGAGGGAAGTATTGGGTGGGGTCCCCCAAGAGTTGGTATTAGGACAATTGCTTTTCTTGTTATATATAAATCACCTGGACAGGCAATGTTTCCGTTAATTTCTTTTAGGGTGTGCAGCCCGTTCAAAATACCGCGCATGTGCTTTTTTTCGCATTGAAAAGCCGGCAAGCCGGCTGCGCTCAACATCCAGAGAGCTGCGCAGCCTAAAGGGAACACTGAGTATAGGGAGTACAATTTCGAAGCAGGCGGATGATACAAAACTTGGCAACGTAGTAAATAGTGAGCAGGATAGTAGCAGATTTCAGAAGGACATAGACAGACTGGTGAAATGGGCAGACACATGGCAGATGCAATTTAATGTGGGTAAGTGTGAAGTGATGCACTTTGGGAGAAAGAACATGGAGAGGCAGTATTTATCTAAATACTACTATTTTGAGGGGGATGCAAGAGCAGAAGGACCTGGGGGTGCATAATTACCTATCCTTGAAGGTGGCAGGGCAAGTTGATAAGTTGGTTAAGAAAGCTTATGGGATACTTTGTTTTTTTTATTCAGTGCCCCTATTTACAAAGCCAAGAAGTCATGCTAAAACGTTACAAATCACGAGTTAGGACTCAGCTGGAGTATTGTGTACAATTCTGGGCACCACACTTTAGGAATTATATCAAGGTCCTGGAGAGGGTACAGAGGAAGTTTACCAGGATGATACCAGGGATGAGCGAGTTCAGTTATGTGGAGAGATTAGAGAAGGTGGGCTTGTTCTCCTTTGAGCAGAGAAGGTTAAGGGGAGACCGAATAGTGGTATTCAAAATTATGAGGGGTTTTGATAGAGCAAATAGGGTGAAAGTATTTCCTCTGGCAAGTGGATCAGCGACCAGAGGTTATAGATTTAAAATAATTAGCAAACGAACTAGAGGACAAATTAGTAGAAATTTCTTCAGAGGTATCTGGAACATACTACCTGAAAATGTGGTGGAATCAGATTCCATAATAACTTTCAAAAGGCACTTGGACAAGTATTTGAAGAGGACTAATTTGCAGCATTATGAAAAAAAGCTGGGGTGTGGGACTAAATTGGACAGCCCTTTCAAAGAGCCGGCACAGGCACAACGGTCCGAATGGCCTCCTGCTGTAAGATCCTATGATTCTATGAATTGCAGGATCCCTATCGCTGCCTCAGCTGCAATGAGCTAACTCAGCACAGGACAGAGACTTGCTTAGTACCCGTGCTGCATTTACCCATGAATCGATCGAGAGCAGCTTCAAAAGAAGATTTAACATCTCA
Organism: Somniosus microcephalus; assembly: GCF_052327205.1. Classification (NCBI taxonomy): domain Eukaryota; kingdom Metazoa; phylum Chordata; class Chondrichthyes; order Squaliformes; family Somniosidae; genus Somniosus; species Somniosus microcephalus. Next base: position 47,681,103 of record NC_141001.1, on the reverse strand, counting down.
GTAACAGCTACAGAGGCAGTGGCAATATCATTCAGACAGGATAATTCCACCGTTCACGGACAGGGACACTGTGTCATCACTCCATCTGTGGAGTATCAGGGAAAAGTTAAATGGGTTTCACTCAAACCACTGGACAGTCTATATCTTGTACATGTACTTTACCTATTGAGCATGTTTCTCGACTGCCTGTACTACACCCGATCCTTTCATGAATGGGTTCTCTCATGGTGTGGTATGGTTCCACAGACAACTCTCCAGCAGTACCTTACCCAAATGTCCATTCTTCCTGAGTGATCCTACATTGTGAACGTCGTCAGGCTATTCAACCACAGGGGAGCATCACGGACAAGCCTGATCCTGTTCGCACCCTCCGTTCACAAATATCCACATATTTTCCAACAGGTGTGTCTGAACAGTGATCAGGGGTGGGAATGGAAACCCCTGCTTACTTTATCCTCCTCCTCAGCCCAGGGTGCTGAGGCGAGTTAATTCAACACAGGCTAAGGTTTGAACCGGAGACATTTCAGTTCTCGGTGCCTTTGTATCATATTGAGCCATTGGGGGGAACCTGCCACCCCAGTGCATTTCATCACGGGATTATTTAACCATCAGACATCACTGGCCACTTTGTTGGCCCAATATAGCTGTAATATTGCACCAAAAATTTGAATTCAAACTGGACATCAAAGCAATTCAGTGTGCCATCTTCTACAAGACATCATGGTATCATTTTGCATTGCATCACATTAATCTGCTGTATCTATATTCATAACAATTCATTTAAAGATTGAAAGTGATTTTTGAAGCATATAGGAAATGGGTGATGTAGATGATTAGAGAGAGCATTGTCCTTTACCACTCCGATCCAGGTTCAAACCTACCGAAGATTCATTGGATGAAATTCTCCTCTGGTGCTGGTTGGAAGGGTCCAATGTGTAATGAGTTTGGGACAGTCTGTAGTGGGCATGGACACACAGTGCATAACTATCCATGATTCAGCCCTTATTGGCACTTCTACTTGAAGAGGCTGCAAGGATGGCTGGCATTAAATTGGGAATATTACTCTGGTAAACTGCAGTGGTCTAATGAGATAGAGCACAGCAGGGGTTCCTTACTCTGGTTTAAAAGACCCAAGCATGCTAGGTGAACGGTATTTTTTTTAAAATTTGTTTATGGGATGTGGGTGTCGCTGGCAAGGCCAGCATTTATTGCCCATCCCTAATTGACCTTGAGAAGGTGGTGGTGAGTCACCTTCTTGAACTGCTGCAGTCCATGTGGTGAAGGTACTCCCACAGTGCTGTTAGGGAGGGAGTTCCAGGATTTTGAACCAGCGACGATGATGGATCAGCGATATACTTCTAAGTCAGGATAGTGTGTGACTTGGAGGGGAACATTGATGTGGTGGTGTTCCCATGTGCCCGCTGCCCTAGTCCTTCTAGGTGAAAGAGGTCACAGGTTTGGGAGGTGCTGCCGAAGAAGCCTTGGCGAGTTGCTGCAGTGCATCTCGTAGATGGTACACACTGTGGCCATGGTACGCCGGTGATGGAGAGAGTGAATGTTTAAGGTGGTGGATGGGGTGCCAATCAAGCGGGCTGCTTTGTCCTGGATGGTGTTGAGCTTCTTGAGTGTTGTTGGAGCTGCACTCATCCAGGCAGGCGGAGAGTATTCCATCACACTCCTTACTTGTACCTTGTAGATGGTGGAATGGCTTTGGGGAGTCAGGAGGTGAGACACTCACCACAGAATACCTGGCCTCTGACCTGCTCTTGTTGCCACAGTATTTATGTGGCTGGTCCGGTTAAGTTTCTGGTCAATGGTCACCACCCCCAGGATGTTGATGATGGAGGATTCAGCGCTGGTAATACTGTTGAACATCATGGGGAGGTGGTTAGACTGTCGCTTGTTGGAGATAGTCATTGCCTAGCACTTGTGTGGCGCGAATGTTACCTGCCACTTATCAGCCCAAGCCTGAATGTCATCCAGGTCTTGTTGCATGTGGGCATAGATTCTTCAATATTTGAGGAGTTGTGAATGGCACTGAACACTGTGCAGTCATCAGCGAACATCCCCATTTCTGACCTTATGTTGGGGGGAAGGTTATTGATGAAGCAGCTGAAGATGGTTGGGCCTTGGACACTGCCCTGAGGAACTCCTGCAGCGATGTCCTGGGGCTGTGATGATTGACTTTCAATCACCACAACCATCTTCCTTTGTGCTAGGTATGACTCCAGCCAGTGGAGCGTTTCCCGCCCCCCCCCCCCCCCGATTCCCATTGACTTCAGTTTTACTGGGGCTCCTTGATGCCACACTCTGACTGCCCTTGACATCAAGGCAGCATTTGACACTCTCACCTCACCTCTGGAATTCAGCTCCTTTGTCCATGTTTGGACCAAGGCTGTAATGAGATCTGGAGCCGAGAGGTCTTGGCAGAACCCAAACTGGGCATCAGAAAGCAGGTTATTGGTGAGTAAGTGCCGCTTGATAGCACTGTTGATGACACCTTCCATCACTTTGATGATGATTGAGAGTAGACTGATGGGGCAGTAATTGGCCGGGTTGGATTTGTCCTGCTTTTTGTGGACAGGACATACCTGGGCAGTTTCCACATTGTCGGATAGATGCAAGTGTTGTAGCTGTACTGGAACAGCTTGGCTAGAGGTGCGGCTAGTTCTGGAGCACAGTCTTCAGCACGACAGCAGGGATGTTGTCAGGGCCCATAGACTTTGCTGTATCCAGTGCACTGAGCCGTTTCTTGATATCATGTGGAGTGAATCGAATTGGCTGAAGAGTGGCTCCTGTGATGGTGGGGATCTCAGGAGGAGGCCGATATGGATCATCCACTCGGTAGTTCTGGCTGAAGATGGTTGCAAATGCTTCAGCCTTGTCTTCTGCACTCACGTGCTGGGCTCCACCATCATTGAGGATGGGGATATTCAGGGTGCCTCCGCCTCCCGTTAGTTGTTTAATAGTCCACTCCCGTTCACGATTGGATGTGGCAGGACTGTTGAGCTTTGATCTGATCTGTTGATTGTGGGATCGCTTAGCCCTGTCTATAGCATGCTGCTTCCACTTTTTAGCATGCATGTAGTCTTGTGTTGTAGCTTCCACAGGTTGCCACCTCATTTTTAGATACGCCTGGTGCTGCTCCTGGCATGCTCTTCTACACTCCTTATTGAACCAGGGTTGATCCCCTGGCTTGATGGTAATGGTAGAATGAGGGATATGCTGGGCCATGAGGTTACAGGTTGTGGTGGTGTACAATTCTGCTGCTGCTGATGGCCCACAGCGCCTCATGGATGCCCAGTTTTGAGCTGCTTGATCTGTTCTGATTCTGTCCCATTTAGCACGGTGTTAGTGCCACACAACACGATGGAGGGTGTCCTCAGTGTGAAGGCGGGACTTCATCTCCACAATGACTATGCGGTGGTCACTGCTACCAATGCTGTCATGGACAGATGCATCTGCGACAGCTAGGTTGGTGAGGATGAGGTCAAGTAGGTTTTTCCCTCGTGTTGGTTCTTTCGCCACCTGTTGCAGGCCCAGACTGGCAGTTATGTCCTTCAGGGCTCGGCCAGCTCGGTCAGTACTGGTGCTACCGAGCCACTCTGTGATGGACATTGAAGTCCCCCACCCAGAGTACATTCTGTGCCCTTGCTACTCTCCGTGCTCTTTCCAAGTGGTGTTCAACATGGAGGAGTACTGATTCATCAGCTGAGGGAGGGCAGTAGGTGGTAATCAGCAGGTGGTTTCCTTGCCCATGCTTGACCTGGAGTCATGAGACTTCATGGGGTCCAGAATCAATGTTGAGGACTCTCATGGCCACTCCTTCTCGACTGTATACCACTGTGCCGACACTCCTGGTGGATCTGTCCTGCCGGTGGGACAGGACATACCCAGGGATGGTGATGGAGGAGTCTGGGACATTGGCTGTAAGGTATGATTCTGTGAGTATGACTATGTCAGGCTGTTGCTTGATTAGTCTGTGGGACAGCTCTCCCAATTAAAGGCAGTTTTACGCTAACCCATGCTGTACCTGAGCTGGGAGTATAGTAAAAACACCTATTAATAAGGTACTATCAACAATATCAAGAGAATTCATGTCTCATGTCAGGAGGGCCTATTTGGGGCAGCATGTACACTGGGATGAACAGACATCACAACAAACTTACAACAATATTTAAACAGATCAGTTTATCAAAAGAATGTTGTATCAAGCTCCTGTGATAGCTCATTGCGTAAATCTTCCACTAAATGTGGGACTAAACCATACAGAGTACAAGCTCCCAGGGTCAATTCCAAGTATAGAGTGAGCTGGCTGATCTGTCCTCAGCTTGGGAGGTGGAAATCAGCCAAGGTTCCAATTCCTGACCAATATCCAGCACCACCTGCTGGAGGGTCCATTCGGTTTGACGTTGGGTAACAACATGAGCTGTATTGTCCCCTACAATTGAATAGCCTGGTGACACTCGTCTAGGCACACGTGAAGAATGGCCACTTGACAAGCACTATTGGAGCAGTGCCTCAGCAAAAAGTCAGCACTTTCAAGAGAGATGGGGCGAGAATTGGAGAAAATGGGAAAAAAAGTCCTTGTTATTTGCAATCGCTTCTGAATGAGTATAGATTATTAGCAATATCCCATCTCGGGGAACTTTCAATTATGTTAATATATTGTAGCAGGAATTTGAATTGCATTCCAATTAAATCATACTCATCAGGGTCGCTGCATTACAGTGACCGAATAAGTCAAAATCTGTTTTTATTAATTGGGATTCCAGGATTTTTAGCAGTGTTTTGGAGATTGCATTCTATAGCAGCATTCTATATTATATCGCCCACTCATTTATGGTGAATGAATAAAGCAATTTTTATCACATGGTAGTACTGGGTTTTCCAAGGCTGCTATGGGTATTTTGGAAATTGTATTCCAAGAATCCATCCACTTTTTTGTGAAAACCATACTCAGTGGTTTTGGTAATTATGCTTCATCATCATTTAAAAAAAACTGTTGTCTTCCCATGCGTGACTCAGAAGAATTGTGCTTCTCTAATGTTCACCAGTAGTCCCAGCGATTTAATAATCCATATGTAGAACTCGCCTAGAGATTTAATCCGGGCAGCTCCCAGCCTCAGAAGGAGGTGTTCCTTCAAGAACGATGGCCCAGATTCAACTGACCGATAGTAACTTCGGATCGCTGAATTCAAGTAACCTTGGCCTTCTGCCAAGAAACTGGTGTTTCTCCGTACCTTAAATCAAGATGTTTTTTAAAAAGTGCAAGGCAATCTGCGCCGAAAAGATGTTCTGGGAAAAGACTATCAATTCGCAATTATGAAAGGAATATCCATGAATATCCCCAAACTCAAATGTTGCAACGATGTATTGACGGGTCACAAAAGAACAGCAACAACGCTCAGAGAATGCATCCCTCACTCACTGGAATGCATTCTTACTTTACACGCATGCAGCATCTCTCCAATAATACAGGCAGATATAATCGTTATATTTGATTTAATGATTTTTAAGGTGGTCTCCTTACCGTCGCATCCTCTCCGGCATAGTGACTGATAACCCGCAGCCCTCCCGGGTGCTTTAGGGCCCAGTTAGTGATGTTATATACTTTCCTATCAATCACAAGCCACTTGTCCGTCTTGCTATTGTGCTTCTGAATCTCTTCCCAAGTGTAAAGGGCTAATTTTTTCTCGCATCCTCCCTCCTCTTCTCCTTTCTCTCCTCCTTTCCCCATTCTGTCCTCTCTCTCTCCCCTTCACGTTCTTTTCTCCTCTTTCTCTCCCTCTACCTGCCCTCTTTGCTTTAGCAGTTCATCTTATATTTCCAGCCCGCCCAGCAACATCCGACAAGAATTAACCATTAATGCGATGCTGTATCCTAGGAGATCAGCAGAGTTTTTGCACCAATCAAGTCGCTGTGTCACAGCCCTCGTTCGCAGGCATTGGTTCAATCCTGATCTTTCGAACCAGTTGGGGCTGATACTTCTAGAAGAGCTTTCAAGTAAACCTCAGTTGAATGAGATTGTGGCCAAATCTGCTCGGTAAAGCTCCTTTTCCGAATTCGAGACATTGCCAACCCTCCCAATCCAGTTTCTTCTCTTCCGCCTTTGATTCCCAGCACTGAATCCAGACCCTCAGCAACTTGTCCCAGCCAGTATCCCGTGTTACTGACAGTATCTCCACTGATACTAATCCAGCTCCCAGCCACCGTCAAATTCCAGCATTTCTCCCCAACCAGCACCCTGTGTTACAAACTATCATTCAATCGCGCTGTGATCAAACCAACATTTTGAAGCCTTCTGCGCACGCGCTGTATCCCAGAGCCGGCCGTGCGCGGACTTTCCGCTTCTGCGCCTGATTACTGAGGCCGCGCATGCGTAATACCCAATAGTTGATCCTCAGCTCCGTAACTTCACCGGATCCGTTAGTGGCCCGGGGAGGAGGAAGAGTCAAGTACCGGGGGGGGGGGAGGAGGGTGAGGGAGAGGGGTAGGGGAAGGTGAGGGGGGGAGGAGGAGGGGGGTAGGGGAAGGTGAGGGGGGGAGGAGGAGGGGGGTAGGGGAAGGTGAGGGGGGGGGTAGGGGAAGGTGAGGGGAGGAGGGGGGTGGAAGGTGAGGGGGAGGAGGGGGTGGAAGGTGAGGGGGAGGAGGGGGTGGAAGGTGAGGGGGAGGAGGGGGTGGAAGGTGAGGGGGAGGAGGGGGTGGAAGGTGAGGGGGAGGAGGGGGTGGAAGGTGAGGGGGAGGAGGGGGTGGAAGGTGAGGGGGAGGAGGGGGGGGAAGGTGAGGGGAGGAGGGGGGGGAAGGTGAGGGGAGGAGGGGGTGGGGGGGGGAAGGTGAGGGGAGGAGGGGGGGGAAGGTGAGGGGAGGAGGGGGGGGGAAGGTGAGGGGAGGAGGGGGGGGAAGGTGAGGGGAGGAGGGGGGGGGAAGGTGAGGGGAGGAGGGGGGGAAGGTGAGGTGAGGGGGAGGTGAGGGGGAGGTGAGGGGGAGGAGGGGGGGAAGGTGAGGGGAGGAGGGGGGGGAAGGTGAGGGGGAGGAGGGGGGGGGGAAGGTGAGGGGAGGAGGGGGGGGGGGAAGGTGAGGGGAGGAGGGGGGGGGGAAGGTGAGGGGAGGAGGGGGGGGGGGAAGGTGAGGGGAGGAGGGGGGGGGGAAGGTGAGGGGAGGAGGGGGGGGAAGGTGAGGGGAGGGGGAGGGGAAGGTGAGGAGGAGGGGGGGAAGGTGAGGGGAGGAGCGGGGGGGGAAGGTGAGGGGAGGAGGGGGGGAAGGTGAGGGGAGGGGGAGGGGAAGGTGAGGAGGAGGGGGGGAAGGTGAGGGGAGGAGCGGGGGGGTAGAAGGTGAGGGGAGCGGGGGGGAGAAGGTGAGGGGAGCGGGGGGGAGAAGGTGAGGGGAGGAGGGGGGGAAGGTGAGGGGAGGAGGGGGGGAAGGGGAGGGGGGGGAAGGGGAGGAGGGGGGGAAGGGGAGGGGGGGGAGGGGGGGGAGGGGGGGGAAGGGGAGGAGGGGGGGAAGGGGAGGGGGGGAAGGGGAGGGGGGGAAGGGGAGGAGGGGGGGAAGGGGGGGAAGGGGAGGAGGGGGGGGGAAGGGGAGGGGGGGAAGGTGAGGGGAGGAGGGGGGGGAAGGTGAGGGGAGGAGGGGGGGGAAGGTGAGGGGAAGGGGAGGGGGGGAAGGTGAGGGGAGGAGGGGGGGGAAGGTGAGGGGAGGAGGGGGGGAAGGTGAGGGGGGGAAGGTGAGGGGAGGAGGGGGGGAAGGTGAGGGGGGAAGGTGAGGGGAGGAGGGGGGAAGGTGAGGGGGGGAAGGGGAGGAGGGGGGAAGGTGAGGGGGGAAGGGGAGGGGGGGAAGGTGAGGGGGGGAGGACGGGGGGGAAGGGGGGGGGAGGAGGGGGGAAGGGGAGGGGGGGAAGGGGAGGAGGGGGGGGGAAGGTGAGGGGGGGAAGGTGAGGGAAGGGGAGGGGGGAAGGTGAGGGAAGGGGAGGGGGGGAAGGTGAGGGAAGGGGAGGGGGGGGAAGGTGAGGGGAGGAGGGGGGGGAAGGTGAGGGGAGGAGGGGGGGGGAAGGTGAGGGGAGGAGGGGGGGGAAGGTGAGGGGAGGAGGGGGGGGAAGGTGAGGGGAGGAGGGGGGGGGAAGGTGAGGGAAGGGGAGGGGGGGAAGGTGAGGGGAGGAGGGGGGGGAAGGGAAGGGGAGGGGGGGGAGGAGGGGGGGGAAGGTGAGGGGAGGAGGGGGGGAAGGTGAGGGGAGGAGGGGGGGGGAAGGTGAGGGGAGGAGGGGGGGAAGGTGAGGGGGGGAAGGTGAGGGGAGGACGGGGGGGAAGGTGAGGGGAGGACGGGGGGGGAAGGTGAGGGGAGAGGGGGGGAGGAGGGGGGAAGGTGAGGGGGGGAAGGTGAGGGGGGGAAGGGGAGGAGGGGGGAAGGTGAGGGGGGGAAGGGGAGGAGGGGGGGAAGGTGAGGGGGGGAAGGGGAGGAGGGGGGAAGGTGAGGGGGGGAAGGGGAGGGGGGGAAGGTGAGGGGGGGAAGGGGAGGGGGGGAAGGTGAGGGGGGGGAGGAGGGGGGGGAAGGGGAGGGGGGGAAGGGGAGGAGGGGGGAAGGGGAGGGGGGGAAGGGGAGGAGGGGGGGAAGGTGAGGGAAGGGGAGGGGGGGAAGGTGAGGGGAGGAGGGGGGGAAGGTGAGGGGAGGAGGGGGGGGAAGGTGAGGGAAGGGGAGGGGGGGTGAGGGGAGGAGGGGGGGAAGGTGAGGGGAGGAGGGGGGGGAAGGTGAGGGGAGGAGGGGGGGAAGGTGAGGGGAGGAGGGGGGGAAGGTGAGGGGGGGAAGGTGAGGGGAGGACTGGGGGGAAGGTGAGGGGAGGAGGGGGGGGTTGGTGAGGGGAGGAGGGGGGAGGGGGGAGGAGGGGGGAAGGGGAGGGGGGGAAGGTGAGGGGAGGACGGGGGGGAAGGTGAGGGGAGGACGGGGGGGAAGGTGAGGGGAGGACGGGGGGTAGGGGAAGGTGAGGGGAGGACGGGGGGTAGGGGAAGGTGAGGGGGGGTAGGGGAAGGTGAGGGGGGTAGGGGAAGGTGAGGGGGGGGTAGGGGAAGGTGGGGGGGTAGGGGAAGGTGGGGGGGGTGTAGGGGAAGGTGAGGGGGGGTAGGGGAGGTGAGGGGGGGTAAGGTGAGGGGGGGTAGGGGAAGGTGAGGGGGGTAAGGTGAGGGGAGGAGGAGGGGGGTAGGGGAAGGTGAGGGGAGGAGGGGGGTAGGGGGAGGAGGGGGGAGGGGGGGAAGGGGAGGAGGGGGGGGGTAGGGGGAGGAGGGGGGAGGGGGGGAAGGGGAGGAGGGGGGGTAGGGGGAGGAGGGGGAGGGAGGGGGGGAAGGTGAGGGGAGGGGGGGGAAGGGGAGGAGGGGGGGCAAGGTGAGGGGAGGAGGGGGGGGAAGGGGAGGAGGGGGGGGGGAAGGGGAGGAGGGGGGGAAGGTAAGGGGAGGAGGGGGGAAGGTAAGGGGGGGAAGGGGAGGAGGGGGGGGAAGGGGAGGAGGGGGGGCAAGGTGAGGGGAGGAGGGGGGGGAAGGAGGGGAGGAAGGTGAGGAGGGGGGGCAAGGGGAGGAGGGGGGGGAAGGAGGGGGGAAGGGGGGAGGTGAGGAGGGGGGGCAAGGTGAGGGGAGGAGGAGGGGGGGAAGGTGAGGGGAGGAGGGGGGGGAAGGGTAGGGGGGGTAGGGGAAGGGGAGGGGGGAAGGGGAGGATGGGGGGGAAGGGGAGGAGGGGGGGGAGGGGAAGGTGAGGTGAGGAGGGGGGCTAGGGGAAGGTGAGGGGAGGAGGAGAAGGTGAGGGGAGGTAGGGAAGGTGAGGGGAGGAGGGGGGTAGGGGAAGGTGAGGGGAGATAACCAAAACCCGCTAGATGCCATAATAACAGAAAAAGAACTTCTTGAAAAAGTCAAGGACCTGCGACCAGGAAAAGCCTGCGGGACAGACGGCATACTAAACGAGATGATTAAATACACAGACAACAAAATGAAACTGGCTATCCTAAAACTCTTCAACTTGGTTCTGAGTGTCGGTTATTTCCCTGATATCTGGAACAAAGGACTCATAACGCCCATATACAAAAGTGGGGACAAAATCGACCCAAACAACTATCGAGGCATCTGTGTAAACAGTAACCTGGGGAAGGTATTCTGTAGCATCATAAACAAAAGACTTATAAACTTCCTTGAGGGGCACAATGTCTTGAGTAAAAGCCAAATTGGATTCCTGCCAAACTATAGAACATCCGATCATATCTTCACCCTACAGACCCTAATTGACAAACACGTTCACCATAACAAAAGCAAAATCTACGCATGCTTTGTAGATTTCCAGAAGGCTTTCGACTCCATCTGGCATGACGGTTTATTCCTGAAACTTATCGAAAGCGGGGTAGGAGGGAAAACATATGATGTAATTAAATCAATGTATACAAACAACAAATGTGCAGTTAAAATTGGAGACAAACAAACAAAATACTTCCCACAGGGGCGGGGGGTGACGCAGGGCTCGCCAATCTCACCGACACTCTTTAATATTTACATAAATGGATTGGCAAAACTACTTGAACAATCTACAGCACCCGGCCTCACCCTATATGAATCCAAGGTTAAATTCCTCCTCTATGCAGACGACCTGGTTCTGCTGTCACCAACTAAAGAGGGGCTACAGCAGAACCTGGACCTGCTGGAGTCATACTGCCAGACTTGGGCCCTGACAATAAATCCCCAAAAAACCAAAGTCCTTGTGTTCCAGCAAAGATCCAAACATCAGGGACCCAAAATAAATTTCACAGTAGGAACAACCAAAATTGAACAAACCACTAACTACACATACTTGGGCTTAAAAATCAGTTCTACGGGAAACTTCAAACTGGCTGTGAATGAACTGAAAGAGAAAGCAAGAAGGGCTTTCTATGCCATCAAAAAATCAATCCAAATAGAAATCCCAATTAGCATTTGGCTCAAAATTTTCAAATCAGTAATTGAACCAATTGCACTCTATGGCAGTGAGGTATGGGGACCGCTAACTCAACAAGAATTTGCAAAATGGGACAAACACCCAATTGAGATCCTACATGCAGAATTCTGTAAAAGTATCCTCCGGACTCAAAGGAAAACAGTAAACAATGCATGCAGGGCGGAACTAGGCCAATATCCATTAATAATCACTATCCAAAAAAGAGCCACCAAATTTTGGAATCACCTACAAATGAGCAATCCCCAATGCTATCACTACGACGCCCTGAAATGCCAAGAGCTGACCATAAAGAAGAATACCCTCAGTCAACTAGTCCTGGGACTCAGTGAAGTAACTACTAACAATACTAACAATAACCAGCCCCAGGACAGTGACAGGGTAACACAAAGAATTCGACCCAACACAATCGTCGCTAAGCAAAAGGAAAAATATCTGACATATTGGGCAGAAACAACAAAAACCCAAAGCAAACTCAATTGCTACTTGGCCCTAAACAGACAATACAACATAGCTGATTACCTGACCATGGTAAAGGATAACAAACTGAGAAGAACCTTGACAAGGTACAGACTTAGCGAACATAGCCTAGCGATCGAAAAAGGCAGACACAGGCAGACCAGGCTGCCAAGAGAAGACAGGATATGCTCTCACTGCAGTCAGGGAGTAGTGGAGACAGAGATGCACTTCCTCACAGCCTGCGGAAAATATCAGGGCATCAGGGAGAATTTCTACCAAAAATTCTCACAAATATGCCCTGATTTCAGAAATCTGAATGACAACCAAAAACTCCCATTCCTACTGGGAGAGGAGAGAAGCTGTGTAACACTGGCGGCACACTATGTTACAGCTTGCCATGAACAGAGGGACAACCAGTAAACTAAGAAAAGAATATATATAAACAATGCGAATGTATATTTATACACTCAGGGATATACCTGTTTATACACTATGAATAGAACTGCGTTTATGTGCTAAACCATAAATGTATTTTGATGCTTTGGCAACATAAGATGTAACTTATCATGCCAATAAAGCGATTTGAATTGTGAATTGTGAATTGGGTGAGGGGAGGAGGGGGGGGTAGGGGAAGGTGAGGGGGGGAGGGGAAGGTGAGGGGAGGAGGGGGGGTAGGGGAAGGTGAGGGGAGGAGGGGGGGTAGGGGAAGGTGAGGGGAGGAGGGGGGTTAGGGGAAGGTGAGGGGAGGAGGGGGGGTAGGGGAAGGGGAGGGGGGGTAGGGGAAGGTGAGGGGGGAAGGTGAGGGGAGGAGGGGGGGTAGGGGAAGGTGAGGGGAGGAGGGGGGGGAAGGTGAGGGGAGGAGGGGGGGTGAGGGGGGAAGGTGAGGGGAGGAGGGGGGTGAGGGGGGGAAGGTGAGGGGAGGAGGGGGGTGAGGGGGGGAAGGTGAGGGGAGGAGGGGGGTAGGGAAGGTGAGGGGAGGAGGGGGGGTGAGGGGGGTAGGGGAAGGTGAGGGGGGGTAGGGGAAGGTGAGGGGAGGAGGGGGGGGGTGAAGGGAGGAGGGGGGGGGTGAGGGGAGGAGGGGGGGTGAGGGGGGAAGGTGAGGAGGAGGGGGGGTGAGGGGGGGGAAGGTGAGGGGAGGAGGGGGGTGAGGGGGGGAAGGCGAGTGGAGGAGGGGGGGTGAGGGGGGGAAGGTGAGGGGAGGAGGGGGGAAGGTGAGGGGAGGAGGGGGGGGAAGGTGAGGGGGAGTGAGGGGGGAAGGTGAGGGGAGGAGGGGGGGGTGAGGGGGGGAAGGTGAGGGGAGGAGGGGGTGAGGGGGGAAGGTGAGGGGAGGAGGGGGGTGAGGGGGGGAAGGTGAGGGGAGGAGGGGGGTGAGGGGGGGAAGGCGAGGGGAG